>NC_088408.1:1014535-1107035 GCF_034236695.1 Oncorhynchus nerka | reverse complement strand
GAAAAAACATGAGATTCTGTTATTGCCAAAGACATGTGGTCCCTCCCAAATCAACTTCTTGGAAAAATATAATTTCCTTGATTCATTGTGTCCTCTCTCCTTGCCTCCTTCTCCAAACGCATTTGAGGAGGCAAGGAATCCTTCTCAAACCCATTGGATGAGATGGTGAGAGGGCCCTCCTCTCTGACCTTCTCATCCAATGGGTTTGGAGGAAAACACGAGGAATGCAAGGAGACAAAAAAATTCACTCCTTAAAGTATAGATGTAGGTAGAATCTGTGAAAGATCCTAGCCTAGTGGTTAGAGCGTTGGACTAGTAACTGGAAGGTTGCGAGTTCAAATCCCCTGAGCTGACAAGGTACAAATCTGTCGTTCTGCCCCTGAACAGGCAGTTAACCCACTGTTCCTAGGCCGTCATTGAAAATAAGAATGTGTTCTTAACTGACTTGCCTGGTTAAATAAAGGTAAAAAAATAAAAAAATAAAAAATAAAGATGTAGGTAGAATCTGCGAAAGCCAGCAGCAACGGGAGGAGGAGGGTTGGGAACTGGGTTATTTTCTTCTGGTTAGGCTATCTTGATTTCTGTCTCCCTCTTGAGGAATGTGTGTGTCTTGATTATTTAAAGCAACAGTAGCCTATATATAGTTTATTTTATGTGGTGTGTCTATATAGGGAAAAATACACCTTTTAAAATATAAGTTAAAGAATGGGACTAAATCAAATCAAACTTTATTAAGTCCATGTAAAATAGGCGGTGGTGTAGATTGCCTCAAGATAACATCGTAATATTATATATCTGTAAGTTCAAATCAAAGTTTATTTGTCACGTGCGCTGAATACAACAGGTGTAGTAGACCTCACAGTGAAATGCTGAATACAACAGGTGTAGTAGACCTCACAGTGAAATGCTGAATACAACAGGTGTAGTAGACCTTACAGTGAAATGCTGAATACAACAGGTGTAGTAGACCTCACAGTGAAATGCTGAATACAACAGGTGTAGTAGACCTTACAGTGAAATGCTGAATACAACAGGTGTAGTAGACCTCACAGTGAAATGCTGAATACAACAGGTGTAGTAGACCTCACAGTGAAATGCTGAATACAACAGGTGTAGTAGACCTCACAGTGAAATGCTGAATACAACAGGTGTAGTAGACCTTACAGTGAAATGCTGAATACAACAGGTGTAGTAGACCTCACAGTGAAATGCTGAATACAACAGGTGTAGTAGACCTTACAGTGAAATGCTGAATACAACAGGTGTAGTAGACCTCACAGTGAAATGCTGAATACAACAGGTGTAGTAGACCTCACAGTGAAATGCTGAATACAACAGGTGTAGTAGACCTCACAGTGAAATGCTGAATACAACAGGTGTAGTAGACCTCACAGTGAAATGCTGAATACAACAGGTGTAGTAGACCTCACAGTGAAATGCTGAATACAACAGGTGTAGTAGACCTTACAGTGAAATGCTGAATACAACAGGTGTAGTAGACCTCACAGTGAAATGCTGAATACAACAGGTGTAGTAGACCTTACAGTGAAATGCTGAATACAACAGGTGTAGTAGACCTTACAGTGAAATGCTGAATACAACAGGTGTAGTAGACCTCACAGTGAAATGCTGAATACAACAGGTGTAGTAGACCTGACAGTGAAATGCTGAATACAACAGGTCTAGTAGACCTTACAGTGAAATGCTGAATACAACAGGTGTAGTAGACCTCACATTGAAATGCTGAATACAACAGGTGTAGTAGACCTGACAGTGAAATGCTGAATACAACAGGTGTAGTAGACCTGACAGTGAAATGCTGAATACAACAGGTGTAGTAGACCTCACAGTGAAATGCTGAATACAACAGGTGTAGTAGACCTTACAGTGAAATGATGAATACAACAGGTGTAGTAGACCTCACAGTGAAATGCTGAATACAACAGGTGTAGTAGACCTCACAGTGAAATGCTGAATACAACAGGTGTAGTAGACCTCACAGTGAAATGCTGAATACAACAGGTGTAGTAGACCTCACAGTGAAATGCTGAATACAACAGGTGTAGTAGACCTCACAGTGAAATGCTGAATACAGCAGGTGTAGTAGACCTCACAGTGAAATGCTGAATACAACAGGTGTAGTAGACCTTACAGTGAAATGCTGAATACAACAGGTGTAGTAGACCTCACAGTGAAATGCTGAATACAACAGGTGTTGTAGACCTTACAGTGAAATGCTGAATACAACAGGTGTAGTAGACCTCACAGTGAAATGCTGAATACAACAGGTGTGGTAGACCTCACAGTGAAATGCTGAATACAACAGGTGTAGTAGACCTCACAGTGAAATGATGAATACAACAGGTGTAGTAGACCTCACAGTGAAATGCTGAATACAACAGGTGTAGTAGACCTCACAGTGAAATGCTGAATACAACAGGTGTAGTAGACCTCACAGTGAAATGCTGAATACAGCAGGTGTAGTAGACCTCACAGTGAAATGCTGAATACAACAGGTGTAGTAGACCTTACAGTGAAATGCTGAATACAACAGGTGTAGTAGACCTTACAGTGAAATGCTGAATACAACAGGTGTAGTAGACCTCACAGTGAAATGCTGAATACAACAGGTGTAGTAGACCTCACAGTGAAATGCTGAATACAGCAGGTGTAGTAGACCTTACAGTGAAATGCTGAATACAACAGGTGTAGTAGACCTTACAGTGAAATGCTGAATACAACAGGTGTAGTAGACCTCACAGTGAAATGCTGAATACAACAGGTATAGTAGACCTTACAGTGAAATGCTGAATACAACAGGTGTAGTAGACCTCACAGTGAAATGCTGAATACAACAGGTGTAGTAGACCTTACAGTGAAATGCTGAATACAACAGGTGTAGTAGACCTTACAGTGAAATGCTGAATACAACAGGTGTAGTAGACCTTACAGTGAAATGCTGAATACAACCGGTGTAGTAGACCTCACAGTGAAATGCTGAATACAACAGGTGTAGTAGACCTTACAGTGAAATGCTGAATACAACAGGTGTAGTAGACCTTACAGTGAAATGCTGAATACAACAGGTGTAGTAGACCTCACAGTGAAATGCTGAATACAACAGGTGTAGTAGACCTCACAGTGAAATACTGAATACAACAGGTGTAGGTAGACCTAAAGACAGGCTATATACAGTAGAGAGGCTATATACAGTAGAGAGGTTATATACAGTAGAGAGGCTATATACAGTAGAGGGGCTATATACAGTAGAGAGGTTATATACAGTAGAGAGGTTATATACAGTAGAGAGGTTATATACAGTAGATAGGCTATATACAGTAGAGAGGCTATATACAGCAGAGAGGTTATATACAGTAGAGAGGTTATATACAGTAGAGAGGCTATATACAGTAGAGAGGCTATATACAGTAGAGAGACTATAAACAGTAGAGAGGCTATATACAGTAGAGAGGCTATATACAGTAGAGAGGCTATATACAGTAGAGAGGCTATATACAGTAGAGAGGCTATATACAGTAGAGAGGCTATATACAGTAGAGAGACTATAAACAGTAGAGAGGCTATATACAGTAGAGAGGCTATATACAGTAGAGAGGCTATATACAGTAGAGGCTATATACAGTAGAGAGACTATAAACAGTAGAGAGGCTATATACAGTAGAGGCTATATACAGTAGAGAGACTATAAACAGTAGAGAGGCTATATACAGTAGAGAGGCTATATACAGTAGAGAGGCTATATACAGTAGAGGCTATATACAGTAGAGAGGCTATATACAGTAGAGAGGCTATATACAGTAGAGAGGCTATATACAGTAGAGAGGTTATATACAGTAGAGGGGCTATATACAGTACATACATTTACATTTAAGTCATTTAGCAGACGCTCTTATCCAGAGCGACTTACAAATTGGTGCTTTCACCTTATGACATCCAGTGGAACAGCCACTTTACAATAGTGCATCTAGGTCTTTTAAGGGGGAGGGGAGAAGGATTACTTTATCCTATCCTAGGTATTCCTTAAAGAGGTGGGGTTTCAGGTGTCTCCGGAAGGTGGTGATTGACTCCGCTGTCCTGGCGTCGTGAGGGAGTTTGTTCCACCATTGGGGGGCCAGAGCAGCGAACAGTTTTGACTGGGCTGAGCGGGAACTGTACTTCCTCAGTGGTAGGGAGGCGAGCAGGCCAGAGGTGGATGAACGCAGTGCCCTTGTTTGGGTGTAGGGCCTGATCAGAGCCTGGAGGTAGTGAGGTGCCGTTCCCCTCACAGCTCCGTAGGCAAGCACCATGGTCTTGTAGCGGATGCGAGCTTCAACTGGAAGCCAGTGGAGAGAGCGGAGGAGCGGGGTGACGTGAGAGAACTTGGGAAGGTTGAACACCAGACGGGCTGCGGCGTTCTGGATGAGTTGTAGGGGTTTAATGGCACAGGCAGGGAGCCCAGCCAACAGCGAGTTGCAGTAATCCAGACGGGAGATGACAAGTGCCTGGATTAGGACCTGCGCCGCTTCCTGTGTGAGGCAGGGTCGTACTCTGCGGATGTTGTAGAGCATGAACCTACAGGAACGGGCCACCGCCTTGATGTTATTTGAGAACGACAGGGTGTTGTCCAGGATCACGCCAAGGTTCTTAGCGCTCTGGGACGAGGACACAATGGAGTTGTCAACCGTGATGGCGAGATCATGGAACGGGCAGTCCTTCCCGGGAGGAAGAGCAGCTCCGTCTTGCCGAGGTTCAGCTTGAGGTGATGATCCGTCATCCACACTGATATGTCTGCCAGACATGCAGAGATGCGATTCGCCACCTGGTCGTCAGAAGGGGGAAAGGAGAAGATTAATTGTGTGTCGTCTGCATAGCAATGATAGGAGAGACCATGTGAGGTTATGACAGAGCCAAGTGACTTGGTGTATAGCGAGAATAGGAGAGGGCCTAGAACAGAGCCCTGGGGACACCAGTGGTGAGAGCACGTGGTGAGGAGACGGATTCTCGCCACGCCACCTGATAGGAGCGACCTGTCAGGTAGGACGCAATCCAAGCGTGGGCCGCGCCGGAGATGCCCAACTCGGAGAGGGTGGAGAGGAGGATCTGATGGTTCACAGTATCGAAGGCAGCCGATAGGTCTAGAAGGATGAGAGCAGAGGAGAGAGAGTTAGCTTTAGCAGTGCGGAGCGCCTCCGTGATACAGAGAAGAGCAGTCTCAGTTGAATGACTAGTCTTGAAACCTGACTGATTTGGATCAAGAAGGTCATTCTGAGAGAGATAGCGGGAGAGCTGGCCAAGGACGGCACGTTCAAGAGTTTTGGAGAGAAAAGAAAGAAGGGATACTGGTCTGTAGTTGTTGACATCGGAGGGATCGAGTGTAGGTTTTTTCAGAAGGGGTGCAACTCTCGCTCTCTTGAAGACGGGAGGGACGTAGCCAGCGGTCAGGGATGAGTTGATGAGCGAGGTGAGGTAAGGGAGAAGGTAGAGGGGCTATATACAGTAGAGAGGCTATATACAGTAGAGAGGCTACATACAGTAGAGAGGCTAAATACAGTAGAGAGGCTACATACAGTAGAGAGGCTATATACAGTAGAGAGGATATATACAGTAGAGAGGCTACATACAGTAGAGAGGCTATATACAGTAGAGGTTATATACAGTAGAGAGGTTATATACAGTAGAGGCTATATACAGTAGAGGGGATATATACAGTAGAGAGGCTATATACAGTAGAGAGGTTATATACAGTAGAGAGGCTATATACAGTAGAGAGGCTATATACAGTAGAGGTTATATACAGTAGAGAGGCTATATACAGTAGAGATGCTATATACAGTAGAGAGGCTATATACAGTAGAGAGGCTATATACAGTAGAGAGGTTATATACAGTAGAGAGGCTATATACAGTAGAGATGCTATATACAGTAGAGAGGCTATATACAGTAGAGAGGCTATATACAGTAGAGGCTATATACAGTAGAGAGGTTATATACAGTAGAGAGACTATATACAGTAGAGGCTATATACAGTAGAGAGGCTATATACAGTAGAGAGGCTATATACAGTAGAGGCTATATACAGTAGAGAGGTTATATACAGTAGAGAGACTATATACAGTAGAGGCTATATACAGTAGAGAGGCTATATACAGTAGAGAGTCTATATACAGTAGAGATGCTATATACAGTAGAGAGGCTATATACAGTAGAGAGGCTATATACAGTAGAGGGGCTATATACAGTAGAGAGGCTATATACAGTAGAGGGGCTATATACAGTAGAGAGGTTATATACAGTAGAGAGGTTATATACAGTAGAGAGGCTATATACAGTAGAGGCTATATACAGTAGAGGCTATATACAGTAGAGAGGATATATACAGTAGAGAGGCTATATACAGTAGAGGCTATATACAGTAGAGAGGCTATATACAGTAGAGAGGTTATATACAGTAGAGGCTATATACAGTAGAGAGGCTATATACAGTAGAGGCTATATACAGTAGAGAGGCTATATACAGTAGAGAGGCTATATACAGTAGAGAGGTTATATACAGTAGAGGGGCTATATACAGTAGAGAGGCTATATACAGTAGAGGGGCTATATACAGTAGAGAGGCTATATACAGTAGAGAGGCTACATACAGTAGAGAGGCTATATACAGTAGAGAGGCTACATACAGTAGAGAGGCTATATACAGTAGAGAGGATATATACAGTAGAGAGGCTACATACAGTAGAGAGGCTATATACAGTAGAGGCTATATACAGTAGAGAGGTTATATACAGTAGAGGCTATATACAGTAGAGAGGCTATATACAGTAGAGGCTATATACAGTAGAGAGAATATATACAGTAGAGGCTATATACAGTAGAGAGGTTATATACAGTAGAGGCTATATACAGTAGAGAGGCTATATACAGTAGAGGCTATATACAGTAGAGAGAATATATACAGTAGAGAGGCTATATACAGTAGAGGTTATATACAGTAGACAGGTTATATACAGTAGAGAGGCTATATACAGTAGAGGTTATATACAGTAGAGAGGCTATATACAGTAGAGGCTATATACAGTAGAGGCTATATACAGTAGAGAGGTTATATACAGTAGAGAGGCTATATACAGTAGAGAGGCTATATACAGTAGAGAGGCTATATACAGTAGAGAGGCTATATACAGTAGAGAGGCTATATACAGTAGAGGCTATATACAGAAGAGAGGCTGTATACAGTAGAGAGGCTATATACAGTAGAGGGGCTATATACAGTAGAGAGGCTATATACAGTAGAGGCTATATACAGTAGAGGCTATATACAGTAGGGGCTATATACAGAAGAGAGGCTATATACAGTAGACAGGCTATATAAAGTAGAGGGGCTATATACAGTAGAGAGGCTGTATACAGTAGAGTGGCTATATGCAGTAGAGACTATATACAGTAGAGGCTATATACAGTAGAGAGGTTATATACAGTAGAGGCTATATACAGTAGAGAGGCTATATACAGTAGAGGGGCTATATACAGTAGAGAGGCTGTATACAGTAGAGAGGCTATATACAGTAGAGGCTATATACAGTAGAGAGGTTATATACAGTAGAGAGGTTATATACAGTAGAGGGGCTATATACAGTAGAGGCTATATACAGTAGAGAGGCTATATACAGTAGAGGGGCTATATACAGTAGACAGGCTATATACAGTAGAGGGGCTATATACAGTAGAGAGGCTGTATACAGTAGAGAGGCTATATACAGTAGAGAGGTTATATACAGTAGAGAGGTTATATACAGTAGAGAGGCTCTATACAGTAGAGAGGTTATATACAGTAGAGAGGCTATATACAGTAGAGAGGATATATACAGTAGAGAGGCTATATACAGTAGAGAGGTTATATACAGTAGAGAGGCTATATACAGTAGAGAGGCTATATACAGTAGAGGTTATATACAGTAGAGAGGCTATATACAGTAGAGATGCTATATACAGTAGAGAGGCTATATACAGTAGAGAGGCTATATACAGTAGAGAGGTTATATACAGTAGAGAGGCTATATACAGTAGAGATGCTATATACAGTAGAGAGGCTATATACAGTAGAGAGGCTATATACAGTAGAGGCTATATACAGTAGAGAGGTTATATACAGTAGAGAGACTATATACAGTAGAGGCTATATACAGTAGAGAGGCTATATACAGTAGAGAGGCTATATACAGTAGAGGCTATATACAGTAGAGAGGTTATATACAGTAGAGAGACTATATACAGTAGAGGCTATATACAGTAGAGAGGCTATATACAGTAGAGAGGCTATATACAGTAGAGATGCTATATACAGTAGAGAGGCTATATACAGTAGAGAGGCTATATACAGTAGAGGGGCTATATACAGTAGAGAGGCTATATACAGTAGAGGGGCTATATACAGTAGAGAGGTTATATACAGTAGAGAGGTTATATACAGTAGAGAGGCTATATACAGTAGAGGCTATATACAGTAGAGGCTATATACAGTAGAGATGATATATACAGTAGAGAGGCTATATACAGTAGAGAGGCTATATACAGTAGAGAGGTTATATACAGTAGAGGCTATATACAGTAGAGAGGCTATATACAGTAGAGGCTATATACAGTAGAGAGGCTATATACAGTAGAGGCTATATACAGTAGAGAGGCTATATACAGTAGAGAGGTTATATACAGTAGAGGCTATATACAGTAGAGAGGCTATATACAGTAGAGGCTATATACAGTAGAGAGGCTATATACAGTAGAGAGGCTATATACAGTAGAGAGGCTATATACAGTAGAGAGGTTATATACAGTAGAGGGGCTATATACAGTAGAGAGGCTATATACAGTAGAGGGGCTATATACAGTAGAGAGGCTATATACAGTAGAGAGGCTACATACAGTAGAGAGGCTATATACAGTAGAGAGGCTACATACAGTAGAGAGGCTATATACAGTAGAGAGGATATATACAGTAGAGAGGCTACATACAGTAGAGAGGCTATATACAGTAGAGGCTATATACAGTAGAGAGGTTATATACAGTAGAGGCTATATACAGTAGAGAGGCTATATACAGTAGAGGCTATATACAGTAGAGATAATATATACAGTAGAGGCTATATACAGTAGAGAGGTTATATACAGTAGAGGCTATATACAGTAGAGAGGCTATATACAGTAGAGGCTATATACAGTAGAGAGGCTATATACAGTAGAGGGGCTATATACAGTAGAGAGGCTGTATACAGTAGAGAGGCCAGAACTGTCCCAGCAAGAACTGTCCCAGCCAGAACTGTCCCAGCCAGAACTGTCCCAGCCAGAACTGTCCCAGCAAGAACTGTCCCAGCCAGAACTGTCCCAGCAAGAACTGTCCCAGCCAGAACTGTCCCAGCCAGAACTATCCCAGCCAGAACTGTCCCAGCAAGAACTGTCCCAGCCAGAACTGTCCCAGCAAGAACTGTCCCAGCCAGAACTGTCCCAGCCAGAACTGTCCCAGCAAGAACTGTCCCAGAATATTGTCCTTACTGGAAGATGAGGAAAAATGGGACCTTTCCAGTGAACAAGCTGATACTGGAGGAGCTTGGAGTGGATGTGTCACCGCTGAATCAGGAGCGATGACATCAGATCGACGTGAAGCAGGAGAACACTAAACACCCTCACGTGGTAATCTTCAAGCTGTAGACCAAAGTCAACATTCTGAAGGCACAAGGGGGAATGGAGATCAAGGTCCAGATTATTGATTAGTCCAGGATCTGTCTGATATGTGGACACTGGTGTTCCCACTGAGATACCTGGACACTGGTGTTCCCACTGAGATACCTGGACACTGGTGTTCCCACGGAGATACCTGGACACTGGTGTTCCCACGGAGATACCTGGACACTGGTGTTCCCTCTGAGATACCTGGACACTGGTGTTCCCACTGAGATACCTGGACACTGGTGTTCCCACTGAGATACCTGGACACTGGTGTTCCCACGGAGATACCTGGACACTGGTGTTCCCACGGAGATACCTGGACACTGGTGTTCCCACTGAAATACGTGGACACTGGTGTTCCCACTGAGATACGTGGACACTGGTGTTCCCACGGAGATACGTGGACACTGGTGTTACCACGGAGATGGACACTGAAAATACAAATGCATTAAACATGTGTCTAATGCCGTTCCATTTGTTCTATTCTGGACATTATAACGAGCTGTTCTCAGCAGCCTCCACTGATGTGTGTGTATATATCTGAATGAGAAAGTGAAGGAGGGTCAATATGAATATGTGTAAGAGTGTGGGAGAGAAGCGGTGTGTGGAGCCATAGGGTATATGTTGTGTCTGAATGAAGAAGAATGGATGAGGAAGTAAATGTATAGATGTGTCTGAGAAGAAGGGAGAAAGATAGAGGTGGGGATAAACTTGGCCTGGGGGTGTAATAGAGGGCAGGGGGAGGTGGTGATAAACTTGGCCTGGGGGTGTAATAGAGGGCAGGAGGGGAGGTGGTGATAAACTTGGCCTGGGGGTGTAATAGAGGGCAGGGGGAGGTGGTGATAAACTTGGCCTGGGGGTGTAATAGAGGGCAGGGGGGAGGTGGTGATAAACTTGGCCTGGGGGTGTAATAGAGGGCAGGAGGGGAGGTGGTGATAAGCTTGTCTTTGGGGGGGGGGGGTATGCTGGTATGCTGAGTGAGCTATATTGTGATATGCTGAGTGAGGTATGCTGAGTGAGCTATGCTCTGATATGCTGAGTGAGGTATGCTGAGTGAGCTATGCTCTGATATGCTGAGTGAGGTATGCTGAGTGAGCTATGCTCTGATATGCTGAGTGAGGTATGCTGAGTGAGCTATGCTGAGTGAGCTATGCTCTGATATACTGAGTGAGCTATGCTCTGATATGCTGAGTGAGCTATGCTCTGATATGCTGAGTGAGGTATGCTGAGTGAGCTATGCTGAGTGAGCTATGCTCTGATATGCTGAGTGAGGTATGCTGTGTGAGCTATGCTGTGATATGCTGAGTGAAGTATGCTCTGATATGCTGAGTGAGGTATGCTGAGTGAAGTATGCTCTGATATGCTGAGTGAGCTATGCTGTGATATGCTGAGTGAGGTATGCTGTGGTATGCTGAGTGAGCTATGCTGTGATATGCTGAGTGAGCTATGCTGTGATATGCTGAGTGAGGTATGCTGTGATATGCTGAGTGAGGTATGCTGAGTGAAGTATGCTCTGATATGCTGAGTGAGCTATGCTGTGATATGCTGAGTGAGGTATGCTGTGGTTTGCTGAGTGAGGTATGCTGAGTGAAGTATGCTTTGGTATGCTGAGTGAGGTATGCTGAGTGACAGTTCCCAGTTCAAAACTGCAGATAACATTAGGCCAGCTACTGTGAAAACTACTCTTCACCTGGTAATTACAGTGCATTCGGAAAGTATTCAGACCCCTTGACCTTTTCCACATTTGTTACATTTCAGTCTTAATCTATAATAGATTAAATCGTTTTTTTCCCATCATCAATCTACACACAATACCCCATAATGACATCACAATACCCCATAGTGTCATCACAATACCCCATAATGACATCACAATACCCCATAATGACATCACAATACCCCATAATGACATCACAATACCCCATAATGACATCACTATACCCCATAATGACATCACAATACCCCATAATGACATCACAATACCCCATAATGACATCACAATACCCCATAATGACATCACTATACCCCATAATGACATCACAATACCCCATAATGACATCACTATACCCCATAATGACAAAAGCAAAAACAGATAAATATTTTCGAACTAAAACTAAACTAAAAAACATTTACAGAAGTTTTCATACCGTTTACTCAGGACTAAATTCCAAACATTTGGAAGGGATGAGACAGCCAAGCCTATGGGTTCGTACCTTCAACCCCACAGTACACACACACATACTAACTGATTAATGGACTGGTGAATGTATGTTGCTTTGTTTGCTCTTTTCTATGTTATGTCTCTGATAAGCCACCCAGGAAAGGAGCTCTAACAGTAAACATTACACGACCAAAAGTTTCAAAAGAATAAGACTTCTAAAATGTCACATTGTGTACAGTGTTGTAATGATGTGCAAAGAGTTAAAGTACAAAAGATAAATAAATAAACATAAATATGGGTTGTATTTACAATGGTGTTTGTTCTTCACTGGTTGACCTTTTCTCGTGGCATCAGGTCACAAATCTTGCTGCTGTGATGTCACACTGTGGAATTTCACCCAGTAGATATGGGAGTTTATCAAAATTGGATTTGTTTTCAAATTCTTTGTGGATCTGTGTAATCTGAGAGAAATATGTGTCATTAATATGTTCATACGTTGGACAGGAGGTTAGGAAGGAGCAGCTCAGTTTCCACCTCATTTTGTGGGCAGTGAGCACATAGCCTGTCTTCTCTTGAAAGCCAGGTCTGCCTACGGCGGCCTTTCTCAATAGCAAGGCTATGTTTACTGAGTCAGTACATAGTCAAAACTTTCCTTCATTTGGGGTCAGATGTCAAAGTGGTCAGATATTCTGTGTCACGTGTGTTCCATTTCTGGCCACCTGCGCGTCATCAGACTATATATTTGGCTCCCTAGGCGTTATTGTTTCTGTTTAAGTCTGTGTGTTGATCTTTGTTCTTGTCTTGTTAATTTGTGAATTTGTTTATTAAGTTATGCACTCCCTGAACTTGCCAACTCGCAGCGCACTCGTTACATTCTGCCACTGTGTTCTCTCTGTTTAGGGACAAATAGCATTCTAGTTTGCTCTGGTTTTTTGTTTGTTAATTCTTTCCAATGTGTCAAGTAATTATCTTTTTGATTTCTCATGATTTGGTTGGGTCTAATTGTGCTGCTGTCCTGGGGCTCTGTGGGGTCTGTTTGTGTTTGTGAACAGAGCCCCAACACCAGCTTGTTTTTTTAGGGTTTTGCTTAGGGGACTCTTCTCCAGGCTTTGCTGTGGAAGGTTTGGGAATCACTTCCTTTTAGGTGGTTGTAGAATTTAACAAATCTTTTCTGGATTTTGATCATTAGCATAATTCTGCTCTGCATGAATTATTTGGTGTTTTACGTTGTACACATATTTTTACAGAATCCTGCACACAATTTGGTGTTTGTCCCATTTTTTTAAATTCTTGGTTGGTGAGCCAGACCTTAACCATAAAGGGCAATTTTAAATTTTAATAATTTTATGTAATCTTTATTTAATTAATTAATTAATTTAATCTTTATTCAGTTAAGAACAAATTCTTATTTACAATGACGGCCCACCAAAAGACTAAATGCCTCCCGCGGGGGCTGGGATTAAAAATAAATAAATATATAAAATAAAACTATAGGACAACACAACATTATATATATATATAGAGTTCTAATTAATAATATAATAATAATAATAATAATAATTAATAATTGATTCAAGTATTTTTTCTCAGATCCTAATTGGTAAATTCATTTTTCCTTTTGATGGCATAGAAGGCCCTTCCTGCCTTGTCTCTCAGATTGTTCACAGCTATGTGGAAGTTACTGATGTTTAGGATGAGGTATGTGGCTCCTTGGTTGGGGACAGAAGCAACTGATCAGAAAACAGTTTGACTTCAGATTCTAGTAGGCTGAGAGCTGCAAACAGCCTTATTCTACAATTGATTGGGTTGTTTTCCTCCATAATCAATCTACACACAATACCCCATAATAACCAAGCAAAAACAGTTTTTTAGAAATCTTAACAAATTTATCAAAATTGTAAAACTGAAATATCACATTTACGTAAGTATTCAGACCCTTTACTCGGTACTTTGTTGAAGCAACGTTGGCAGCGATTACAGCCTCAAGTCTTCTTGGGTATGACGCTACAAGCTTGGCACACCTGTATTTGGGGAGTTTCTCCCATTCTTCTCTGCAGATCCTCTCAAGCTCTGTCAGGTTGGATGGGGAGCGTCGCTGCACAGCTATTTTCAGGTCTCTCCAGAGATGTTCGATCAGGTTCAAGTCCTGGCTCTGGCTGGGACACTCAATGACATTCAGAGTCTTGTCCTGAAGTCTCTCCTGCATTGTCTTGGCTGTGTGATTAGGGTTGTTGTCCTGTTGGAAGGTGAACCTTCTGAAGTCCTGAGGCCTCTGGAGCAGGTTTTCATTAAGGATCTCTGTACGCCATTCATCTGTCCCTCAAACCTGACGGGTCTCCCAGTACCTGCCGCTGAAAAACATCCCCACAGCATGATGCTGCCACCACCATGCTTCACTCTGTACGCCATTCATCTGTCCCAGGTTCTCCCAGTCCCTGCAGCTGAACAACATCCCCACAGCATGATGCTGCCACCACCATGCTTCACTCTGTACGCCATTCATCTGTCCCTCAAACCTGACTGGTCTCCCAGTACCTGCCGCTGAAAAACATCCAAGCCACCACTATGCTTCATTCACGGAGGGATGCTGCCAGGTTTCCTCCAGACGTGACACTTGGTATTCAGGCCAAAGAGTTCAACCTTGGTTTAATCAGACCAGAGAATCTTGTTTCCAGGGTCTAAGTCCTTTAGGGGCCTTTTGGCAAACTCCAATCTGTCATGTGCCTTTTACTGAGGAGTGGCTTCCATCTGGCCACTCTACCATAAATGCCTCTTTGGTTGAGTGCTGCTTAGATGGTTGCCCTTCTGGAAGGTTCTCTCATCTCTACAGAGGAACTCTTGAGCTCTGTTGGTACCCTTCACCAGATCTGTGATCTGTGCCTCGACACAATCCTGTCTCGAAGCTCTACGGACATTTCCTTCAACCTGATGGCTTGGTTTTTGCTCTGACTTGCACTGTCAACTGTGGGACCTTATATAGACAGGTGTGAGCCTTTCCAAATCATGTCCAATCAATTGAATTTACCACAGGTGGACTCCAATGAAGTTGTAGAAACATCTCAAGGGTGATTAATGGAAACAGGATGCACCTGAGCTCAATTTCGAGTCTCATAGCAAAGGGTCTGAATACTGTAAATAAGGTATTTATGTTTTTTTAAATTATGTCATTATCAAGTAGGATATGTAGATTTATGAGAAAAAAATAAGAATGTAATATTTTTTTTATTAAAAACTTCTAATGGCTGGGGGCAGTATTGAGTAGCTTGGATGAATAGCGTACCCAGAGTAAACTGCCTGCTACTCAGGCCCAGTTGCTAATATATGCATATCATTAGTAGATTTGGAAAGAAACCACTCCGAAGTTTCTAAAACTGTTTGAATGATGTCTGTGAGTATAACAGAACTGAAATGGCAGGCAAAAACCTGAGACAAAATCCAACCAGGAAGTGGGAAATCTGAGGTTTGTAGTACGCTGATACCAACCTCGTTGGCAGACGCCGGTGGCGACACAGCCAGATCTTAGCTGACCATTTTTGGGCCCGATTCATTCGGGATTACCTACCAAGTCTACAGCACAGAGCGAAATGGCGGAGAGAAATGGCCAGCCTGGAAACTGGCCAAGTAGTAATGATGGTGGACCCTCAGCTGCCTCGAGCCTCCTGGCCGGTGGGCCATATCACTAAGAGCATGCCTGGGACCGATGGTCGTGTTAGATCAGTGGAGATCCAGGTGAAGAACCGGACATATATCCGGCCAGTTGCCCGACTAATTCCTCTCCCTGAGATGACAGAGGGGAGCAATGAGCCTTTTTTGAAGAGTGTGGAATTTAACACATTTCCCGGATGGCTGTAGAAAAGGCCCATGGAGTTGGTGGAATACTCCTTTAATTCATTGCCATTTACTCAGCTGGGCCAGGGGCGCTTTAATTAGGTCAGGTGGAAATGTCCGACAGATCTCAACTCCATAAAAGGAGGAAATGGCCATCGCCTGATCTCGCTGCTTTCTCTTCCTTAACTCCATCTCATCCAGAAGTTCTGTGCGTCCATGAATCCACCTCGCTGCTTTCTCTTCCTTAACTCCATCTCATCCAGAAGTTCTGTGCGTCCATGAATCCACCTAAGTCCACCGACTCTGTTACCTTTCACCTGAACTATCTGTTGCGATCCGGAGATGGGCCATCAGTTATTGTTAATAGTTATTACCGCAGAGCGCAGCTTGGAGCGCATGCTTCAAACATATTGTGTAATGTGAATTGTCAATGATCCACGGCCCTACGGATCCCCATAGGCCAATTACGCAATCGATATGGTTCATGTGTATTGAAATTAATTATATGTACACACGAAGACAATTGAAAGAGTGAAATGAGAAACGTCATTGTTTGCTAACTGATCGACGTTGATCATGGGGATTATAGATTGTATAACCATTCACTGTTTGTATTCTCATGATTTATGATAAATAGTTACGAGCCTAAATGACTCACGGATGATTACTATTGACTTCTTAATGAACTGGACTGTTGAATTCCCTAAATTATGTTAATAATGGATGAGATGATTTGATCTTTGATTATGAATTGATTGGATACATGTTATTTGTTTCCTTTGTTCACCTTCACTGTCAGTCATCCTACCTGTCCAGCTACCCACACAGATTCCACTAATCTTTCAGAATAATGTGGACTATATGGAATAATATGGATTAATGTGGACTATATGGAATAATGTAGACTATATGGAATAATATGGAATAATGTAGACTATATGGAATAATATGGAATAATGTAGACTATATGGAATGATATGGACTATATGGAATAATATGGAATAATGTAGACTATATGGAATAATATGGAATAATGTAGACTATATGGAATAATGTAGACTATATGGAATAATTTGGCATAATGTAGACTATATGGAATAATGTAGACTATATGGAATAATGTAGACTATATGGAATAATGTAGACTATATAGAATAATTTGGCATAATGTAGACTATATGGAATAATGTAGACTATATGGAATAATGTAGACAATATGGAATAATGTAGACTATATGGAATAATGTAGACTATATGAAATAATTTGGCATAATGTAGACTATATGGAATAATGTAGACTATATGGAATAATTTGGCATAATGTAGACTATATGGAATAATGTAGACTATATGGAATAATGTAGACTATATGGAATAATATGGAATAATGTAGACTATATGGAATAATGTAGACTATATAGAATAATTTGGCATAATGTAGACTATATGGAATAATGTAGACTATATGGAATAATGTAGACTATATGGAATAATGTAGACTATATGAAATAATTTGGCATAATGTAGACTATATGGAATAATGTAGACTCTATGGAATAATGTAGACTATATGGAATCATTTGGCATAATGTAGACTATATGGAATAATGTAGACTATATGGAATAATGTAGACTATATGGAATAATTTGGCATAATGTAGACTATATGGAATAATGTAGACTATATGGAATAATGTAGACTATATGGAATAATTTGGCATAATGTAGACTATATGGAATAATGTAGACTATATGGAATAATGTAGACTATATGAAATAATTTGGCATAATGTAGACTATATGGAATAATGTAGACTATATGGAATAATTTGGCATAATGTAGACTATATGGAATAATGTAGACTATATGGAATAATGTAGACTATATGGAATAATTTGGCATAATGTAGACTATATGGAATAATGTAGACTATATGGAATAATGTAGACTATATGGAATAATGTAGACTATATGGAATAATTTGGCATAATGTAGACTATATGGAATAATGTAGACTATATGGAATAATGTAGACTATATGGAATAATATGGAATAATTGGCATAATGGCATAATGTAGACTATATGGAATAATGTAGACTATATGGAATAATGTAGACTATATGGAATAATTTGGCATAATGTAGACTATATGGAATAATGTAGACTATATGGAATAATGTAGACTATATGAAATAATTTGGCATAATGTAGACTATATGGAATAATGTAGACTATATGGAATAATTTGGCATAATGTAGACTATATGGAATAATGTAGACTATATGGAATAATGTAGACTATATGAAATAATTTGGCATAATGTAGACTATATGGAATAATGTAGACTATATGGAATAATTTGGCATAATGTAGACTATATGGAATAATGTAGACTATATGGAATAATTAAGTAATAAGGCCTGAGGAGGTGGGGTTTATGGCCGATCAGCATTCAGGGCTGAACCACTGGTTTATAATAGGATTATTACCTGGGTGGTTTGAGCCCTGAATGCTGATTGGCTGAATGCCATGATATATGAGACAATATACCACTGGTATGACACAAAACAACTTGTTTACTCTTCTAATGATGTCGGTAACCAGTTTCTAATAGCAATAAGGCACCTCAAGTGTTTGTGTTATATTACAGGGCTGTACCAAGGCTCTACTCTGCCTTGCGTCTTGCATAAGAACAGCCCTGAGCTGGTTTATTGGCCATATACCATATCTCCTTGAGCCTTATTGGTTCAATAGAAAATTAAAAGTGACCATGCCAGAAAGGGACATGTTTTGATGTTGAACACGAACCATTGTAAGAGTTGATTCTCCTTTTCAAATGGAGTTTATATTTGGTTAGCAACGCCTACGGTCTAAGAGCCAGGGGTTTCTGCGAAACGAACATATGGAATTGTTTTAAAGCATTCCTCCCTGCAGGCAGTGGACACTACTGCTGTTTGATCTGATAATGGGAGAATATGACAGCAGCCTTTCCTGCAACCGTCCATCATTTACATTACCACATTATTTACATTACCACATCATTTACATTACCACATCATTTACATTACCACATCATTTACATTACATTACCACATCATTTACATTACCACATCATTTACATTACCACATCATTTACATTACATTACCACATCATTTACATTACCACATTATTTACATTACCACATCATTTACATTACCACATTATTTACATAACATTACCGCATCATTTACATTACCACATCATTTACATTACCACATCATTTACATTACATTACCGCATCATTTACATTACCACATCATTTACATTACCACATCATTTACATTACATTACCACATCATTTACATTACCACATCATTTACATTACATTACCGCATCATTTACATTACCACATCATTTACATTACCACATCATTTACATTACCGCATCATTTACATTACATTACCACATCATTTACATTACCACATCATTTACATTACCACATCATTTACATTACATTACCACATCATTTACATTACCACATTATTTACATTACCACATCATTTACATTACCACATTATTTACATTACCACATCATTTACATTACATTACCGCATCATTTACATTACATTACCACATCATTTACATTACCACATCATTTACATTACATTACCGCATCATTTACATTACATTACCACATCATTTACATTACCACATCATTTACATTACATTACCACACCATTTACATTACATTACCACATCATTTACATTACATTACCACACCATTTACATTACCACATCATTTACATTACATTACCACATCCTTTACATTACCACATCATTTACATTACCACATCATTTACATTACATTACCACATCATTTACATTACCACATAATTTACATTACAACATCATTTACATTACATTACCGCATCATTTACATTACCACATCATTTACATTACATTACCACATCATTTACATTACCACATCATTTACATTACATTACCACATCATTTACATTACCACATCATTTACATTACCACATCATTTACATTACCACATTATTTACATTACCACATCATTTACATTACCACATCATTTACATTACCACATCATTTACATTACATTACCACATCATTTACATTACCACATCATTTACATTACCACATCAATTACATTACCACATCATTTACATTACATTACCACACCATTTACATTACCACATCATTTACATTACCACATCATTTACATTACCGCATCATTTACATTACATTACCACATCATTTACATTACCACATCATTTACATTACCACACCATTTACATAACATTACCACATCATTTACATTACATTACCACACCATTTACATTACCACATCATTTACATTACCACATCATTTACATTACCACATCAATTACATTACCACATCATTTACATTACCACATCATTTACATTACCACATCATTTACATTACCACATCAATTACATTACCACATCATTTACATTACCACATCATTTACATTACATTACCACATCATTTACATTACATTACCACATCATTTACATTACCACATCATTTACATTACCACATCGTTTACATTACATTACCACATCATTTACATTACCACATCATTTACATTACCACATCGTTTACATTACCACATCATTTACATTACATTACCACATCATTTACATTACATTACCACATCGTTTACATTACCGCATCATTTACATTACCCCATCATTTACATTACCACATAATTTACATTACCACATAATTTACATTACCACATCATTTACATTATATTACCGCATCATTTACATTACATTACCACATCATTTACATTACCACATCATTTACATTACATTACCACATCATTTACATTACATTACCACATCATTTACATTACCACATCATTTACATTACCACATCATTTACATTACATTACCGCATCATTTACATTACCCCATCATTTACATTACCACATCATTTACATTACCACATCATTTACATTACCACATCATTTACATTACCGCATCATTTACATTACCACATCATTTACATTACCACATCATTTACATTACCACATCATTTACATTACATGACCACATAATTTACATTACCACATCATTTACATTACCGCATCATTTACATTACCACATCATTTACATTACCACACCATTTACATTACATTGCCACATCATTTACATTACATTACCACATCATTTACATTACCCCATCATTTACATTACCACATCATTTACATTACCCCATCATTTACATTACCACATCATTTACATTACATTACCACATCATTTACATTACCCCATCATTTACATTACCCCATCGTTTACATTACCCCATCATTTACATTACCACATCATTTACATTACCACATCATTTACATTACCACATCATTTACATTACAAGACATCACCGGTTAGCGGTAACATTAAACCACTGGTTAGTGGTAACATTAAACCACTGGTTAGTGGTAACATTAAACCACTGGTTAGTGGTAACATTAAACCACTGGTTAGCGGTAACATTAAACCACTGGTTAGTGGTAACATTAAACTACCAGTGGTAACATTAAACTACCAGTGGTAACATTAAACCACCAGTGGTAACATTAAACCACCAGTGGTAACATTAAACCACTGGTTAGTGGTAACATTAAACCACTGGTTAGTGGTAACATTAAACCACTGGTTAGTGGTAACATTAAACCACTGGTTAGTGGTAACATTAAACCACTGGTTAGTGGTAACATTAAACCACTGGTTAGTGGTAACATTAAACTACCAGTGGTAACATTAAACCACTGGTTAGTGGTAACATTAAACCACTGGTTAGTGGTAACATTAAACCACTGGTTAGTGGTAACATTAAACCACTGGTTAGTGGTAACATTAAACCACTGGTTAGTGGTAACATTAAACCACTGGTAAGTGGTAACATTAAACCACCGGTGGTAACATTAAACCACCAGTGGTAACATTAAACCACCAGTGGTAACATTAAACCACTGGTTAGTGGTAACATTAAACCACTGGTTAGTGGTAACATTAAACCACTGGTTAGTGGTAACATTAAACCACCAGTGGTAACATTAAACCACTGGTTAGCGGTAACATTAAACCACTGGTTAGCGGTAACATTAAACCACCGGTTAGCGGTGACATTAAACCACCGGTTAGTGGTAACATTAAACCACTGGTTAGTGGTAACATTAAACCACTGTTTAGTGGTAACATTAAACCATCGGTAAGTGGTAACATTAAACCACTGGTTAGTGGTAACATTAAACCACTGGTTAGTGGTAACATTAAACCATCGGTAAGTGGTAACATTAAACCACTGGTTAGTGGTAACATTAAACCACTGGTTAGTGGTAACATTAAACCACAGGTTAGCGGTAACATTAAACCACTGGTTAGTGGTAACATTAAACCACCAGTGGTAACATTAAACCACCGGTAAGTGGTAACATTAAACCACTGGTTAGTGGTAACATTAAACCACTGGTAAGTGGTAACATTAAACCACTGGTAAGTGGTAACATTAAACCACCAGTGGTAACATTAAACCACCGGTAAGTGGTAACATTAAACCACTGGTTAGTGGTAACATTAAACCACTGGTAAGTGGTAACATTAAACCACTGGTTAGTGGTAACATTAAACCACTGGTTAGTGGTAACATTAAACCACTGGTTAGTGGTAACATTAAACCACTGGTTAGTGGTAACATTAAACCACTGGTTAGTGGTAACATTAAACCACTGGTAAGTGGTAACATTAAACCACCGGTTAGTGGTAACATTAAACCACCAGTGGTAACATTAAACCACTGGTTAGTGGTAACATTAAACCACCGGTTAGTGGTAACATTAAACCACTGGTTAGTGGTAACATTAAACCACTGGTTAGTGGTAACATTAAACCACTGGTTAGTGGTAACATTAAACCACCAGTGGTAACATTAAACCACTGGTTAGCGGTAACATTAAACCACCGGTTAGTGGTAACATTAAACCACCGGTTAGTGGTAACATTAAACCACCGGTTAGTAGTAACATTAAACCACCGGTTAGTGGTAACATTAAACCACCGGTTAGTGGTAACATTAAACCACTGGTTAGTGGTAACATTAAACCACTGGTTAGTGGTAACATTAAACCACTGGTTAGTGGTAACATTAAACCACCAGTGGTAACATTAAACCACCAGTGGTAACATTAAACCACTGGTTAGTGGTAACATTAAACCACCGGTTAGTGGTAACATTAAACCACTGGTTAGTGGTAACATTAAACCACCGGTTAGCGGTAACATTAAACCACCGGTTAGCGGTAACATTAAACCACCAGTTAGTGGTAACATTAAACCACCGGTTAGCGGTAACATTAAACCACTGGTTAGTGGTAACATTAAACCACTGGTTAGTGGTAACATTAAACCACTGGTTAGTGGTAACATTAAACCACCAGTGGTAACATTAAACCACTGGTTAGTGGTAACATTAAACCACTGGTTAGTGGTAACATTAAACCACCAGTGGTAACATTAAACCACCAGTGGTAACATTAAACCACTGGTTAGTGGTAACATTAAACCACCGGTTAGCGGTAACATTAAACCACTGGTTAGTGGTAACATTAAACCACCAGTGGTAACATTAAACCACCGGTAAGTGGTAACATTAAACCACTGGTTAGTGGTAACATTAAACCACTGGTTAGTGGTAACATTAAACCACTGGTAAGTGGTAACATTAAAACACCGGTGGTAACATTAAACCACCGGTTAGTGGTAACATTAAACCACCAGTGGTAACATTAAACCACTGGTTAGTGGTAACATTAAACCACCGGTTAGTGGTAACATTAAACTACTGGTTAGTGGTAACATTAAACCACTGGTTAGTGGTAACATTAAACCACCAGTGGTAACATTAAACCACTGGTTAGCGGTAACATTAAACCACCGGTTAGTGGTAACATTAAACCACCGGTTAGCGGTAACATTAAACCACCGGTTAGTGGTAACATTAAACCACCGGTTAGTGGTAACATTAAACCACCGGTTAGTGGTAACATTAAACCACTGGTTAGTGGTAACATTAAACCACCAGTGGTAACATTAAACCACCAGTGGTAACATTAAACCACTGGTTAGTGGTAACATTAAACCACCGGTTAGCGGTAACATTAAACCACTGGTTAGTGGTAACATTAAACCACCGGTTAGCGGTAACATTAAACCACCAGTTAGTGGTAACATTAAACCACCGGTTAGCGGTAACATTAAACCACCAGTTAGTGGTAACATTAAACCACTGGTTAGTGGTTACATTAAACCACTGGTTAGTGGTAACATTAAACCACTGTTTAGTGGTAACATTAAACCATCGGTAAGTGGTAACATTAAACCATCGGTAAGTGGTAACATTAAACCACTGGTTAGTGGTAACATTAAACCACTGGTTAGTGGTAACATTAAACCACTGGTTAGTGGTAACATTAAACCACTGGTTAGTGGTAACATTAAACCACCAGTGGTAACATTAAACCACCAGTGGTAACATTAAACCACTGGTTAGTGGTAACATTAAACCACCGGTTAGCGGTAACATTAAACCACTGGTTAGTGGTAACATTAAACCACCGGTTAGCGGTAACATTAAACCACCAGTTAGTGGTAACATTAAACCACCGGTTAGCGGTAACATTAAACCACTGGTTAGTGGTAACATTAAACCACCAGTGGTAACATTAAACCACCGGTAAGTGGTAACATTAAACCACTGGTTAGTTGTAACATTAAACTACCAGTGGTAACATTAAACCACTGGTTAGTGGTAACATTAAACCACTGGTAAGTGGTAACATTAAACCACCAGTGGTAACATTAAACCACTGGTTAGTGGTAACATTAAACCACTGGTTAGTGGTAACATTAAACCACTGGTTAGTGGTAACATTAAACCACCAGTGGTAACATTAAACCACTGGTTAGCGGTAACATTAAACCACCGGTTAGCGGTAACATTAAACCACCGGTTAGTGGTAACATTAAACCACCGGTTAGTGGTAACATTAAACCACCGGTTAGTGGTAACATTAAACCACCGGTTAGTGGTAACATTAAACCACTGGTTAGTGGTAACATTAAACCACTGGTTAGTGGTAACATTAAACCACTGGTTAGTGGTAACATTAAACCACCAGTGGTAACATTAAACCACCAGTGGTAACATTAAACCACTGGTTAGTGGTAACATTAAACCACCGGTTAGCGGTAACATTAAACCACCGGTTAGTGGTAACATTAAACCACCGGTTAGCGGTAACATTAAACCACCAGTTAGTGGTAACATTAAACCACCGGTTAGCGGTAACATTAAACCACTGGTTAGTGGTTACATTAAACCACTGGTTAGTGGTAACATTAAACCACTGTTTAGTGGTAACATTAAACCATCGGTAAGTGGTAACATTAAACCATCGGTAAGTGGTAACATTAAACCACTGGTTAGTGGTAACATTAAACCACTGGTTAGTGGTAACATTAAACCACCGGTAAGTGGTAACATTAAACCACCAGTGGTAACATTAAACCACTGGTAAGCGGTAACATTAAACCACCAGTGGTAACATTAAACCACCGGTTAGCGGTAACATTAAACCACCAGTGGTAACATTAAACCACTGGTTAGCGGTAACATTAAACCACCTGTTAGTGGTAACATTAAACCACCGGTAAGTGCCACCAGTTAGCGGTAACATTAAACCACCGGTAAGCGGTAACATTAAACCACTGATGGACAAATATGCAGAGCATTTCGGGCATTGGTCAGGAGGCAGATAGATTGACAGCCCTGCAACACCCCTCAGATTACACTGTCCAAAACCGGCTCAAGCGCTTGGCTCACACACATCACGGAGGTTCTATTTCACTTGGAGAGAGAGAGAGAGAGAGAGAGAGAGAGAGAGACTGTGCGGTGCTCCAATGTCAGTCCTGAACTGGCCATAGCTAAACGAGAGGAGCGTCATAAAGACCCACAGCTCCGCTACCGTGGAAGCCCTTCGGATTAACTTTTCACTTGACTTCACTTCACTTCTCTTTAGAGCGACAGCTTTCTTCCTCTTGCGCGTCTCTCTACGGTCAGTCGGTGGAATGGCAGAGAAGCGACGCTCTTCGTGCAATCTCAGCGTCAAGGCGCACGCGTTCTCGGTGGAAGCTCTCATCGGGGCAGAGAAGACACGGAAGCTCGGGGACGACGACACCGGGGTGTGCTGTCTTGATGAGTGGACCGAGGTGTTGGAACTTCCCGCTAACGGAGGGGAGAGAGAGAAGAAGGTGTTCGACCGCGCCATCGACCGGGGCAGCGAGATAGAGTGTGCTAGTGACGGCTCGCGTAAGTAAAGACCGTTCCGGTTGCAGTGGACTGATGGCACCGGATAAAAGTTAAAATACCCTCACCGCCACTCCGAGGCTCTATCATATCAGCTCCAAACCCTCCACACACATCTACAACACGTAGCCTAAACTCTCTCACACTATAGTCTAGTTACGCTAACTAACTAGTTACGCAAGATAAACCAAATGTAGCTGCATGCAGATAGTAAACTGAACACTGACGAAAGAAGAATTATTAGGCTACAACTATTCTAACAGTGACTTTCACTCAGAAGGAATAGAACTGCAGATTTAATCAGACCCCTTATTCTCAAACGGATTAAACAAAAGAACATGTATCTCATCAATCTACATAAAATATATAACATGTTATGTAATACATGACAAAGCCGAAACAGGCTTTCAGAAAATTTTACTAATTAATACAAAATAAATAAAAACAGAAATACCTTATTTACAGTATTCAGACCTTTTGCTATGAAACTCGAAATTGAGCTCATGTGCATCCTGTTTCCATTGATCATCCTTGAGATGTTTCTACAACTTGATTGGAGTAAATTCAATTAATTGGACATGATTTGGAAAAGGCTCACACCTGTCTATACAAGGTCCCACAGTTGACAGCGCATGTCAGAGCAAAAACCAAGTCATAAAGTCGAAGGAATTGTACGTAGAGCTCAGAGACAGGATTGTGCCGAGGCACAGATCTGGGGAAGGGTACCAAGAACATTTCTGCAACATTGAAGATCCCCAAGAACACAGTGGCCTCCATCATTCTTAAATGGAAGAATTTTGGAACCACGGAGACTCTTCCTAGAGCTGGCCGTCCAGCCAAACTGAGCAACCGGGGGAGAAGGGCCTTGAAACTGATGGTCAAACTGACAAAGTTCCAGAGGTCCTCTGTGGAGATGGGAGAATCTTCCAGAAGGACAACCATCTCTGCAGCACTCAACCAATCAGGCCTTTATGGTAGAGTGGCCTGACGGAATCCACTCCTCAGTAAAAGACACATGACAGTCCGCTTGGAGTTTGCCAAAAGGCACCTAAAGGACTCAGACCATGAGAATCAAGATTCTCTGGTCTGATGAAACCAAGATTGAACTATTTTTCCTGAATGCCAAGCGTCACGTGTGGAGGAAACCTGGCACCATCCCTACGGTGAAGCATGGTGGTGGCAGCATCATGCTGTGGGGATGTTTTTCAGCGGCTGGGACTGGGAGACTAGTGATGGTCGAGGGAAAGATGAACAAAGCAAAGTACAGAGAGATCCTTGATGAAAACCTGCTCCAGATCACTCAAAAACTCAGACAAGGCAGGAGTGGCTTCGGGACAAGTCTCTGAATGTCCTTGAGTGGCCCAGCCAGAGCCAGGACTTGAACCCGATCTAATATCTCTGGAGAGACCTGAAAATAGCTGTGCAGCAACACTCCCCATCCAACCTGACAGAGCTTGAGAGGATCTGCAGAGAAGAATGGGAGAAACTCCCCAAATACAGGTGTGCCAAGCTTGAAGAGTCATACCCAAGAAGACTTGATTCTGTAATCACTGTCTAAGGTGCTTCAACAAAGTAAAGGGTCTGAATACTTATCTAAATATGTTAAAGTTTTTTTATATTTTTAATCAATTTGCAAACATTTCTATAAACCTGTTTTTGCTTTGCCATTATGAGGTATTGTGTGTAGATTGACGAGGGGAAGAAACGATTTAATACATTTTAGAATAAGGCTATAACATAATAAAATGTGGAAAAAAATCAAGCTGTCTGAATACTTTCTGAATGCACTGCAGATATATTATTAGTAGTAGTATTGTTGACCAGTATTAATGGTTGTTGTTATATTATTAGTAGTATTGTTGACCAGTATTAATGGTTAATGTTGTTATATTATTATTATGTCTTGAACACAGTGACCAGTATTAATGGTTAAGCCAAACTGAGCAACCGTTATATTATTAGTAGAGGTATCTGTTGACCAGTATCTAATGGTTGTTGTTGTTATATTATTAGTAGTATTGTTGACCAGTATTAATGGTTAATGTTGTTATATTATTAGTAGTATTGTTGACCAGTATTAATGGTTAATGTTGTTATATTATTAGTAGTATTGTTGACAAGGCAGGAGTGGCTTCGGGACATTAATGGTTAACTGAACTCGTTATATTATTATTAGCAACACTCTCCAACCTTGACCAGTATTAATGGTTAATGTTGTTATATTATTAGTAGTATTGTTGACCAGTATTAATGGTTAATGTTGTTATATTATTAGTAGTATTATTTTTGACCAGTATTAATGGTTAATGTTGTTATATTATTAGTAGTAGTATTGTTGACCAGTATTAATGGTTAATGTTGTTATATTATTAGTAGTAGTATTGTTGACCAGTATTAATGGTTAATGTTGTTATATTATTAGTAGTATTGTTGACCAGTATTAATGGTTAATGTTGTTATATTATTATTATGTCTTGTTGACCAGTATTAATGGTTAATGTTGTTATATTATTAGTAGTATTGTTGACCAGTATTAATGGTTAATGTTGTTATATTATTAGTAGTATTGTTGACCAGTATTAATGGTTAATGTTGTTATATTATTAGTAGTATTGTTGTTGACCAGTATTAATGGTTAATGTTTGTTATATTATTATTTATTAGTAGTATTGTTGACCAGTATTAATGGTTAATGTTGTTATATTATTAGTAGTATTGTTGACCAGTATTAATGGTTAATGTTGTTATATTATTATTATGTATTGTTGACCAGTATTAATGGTTAATGTTGTTATATTATTAGTAGTATTGTTGACCAGTATTAATGGTTAATGTTGTTATATTATTAGTAGTATTTTGACCAGTATTAATGGTTAATGTTGTTATATTATTAGTAGTATTGTTGACCAGTATTAATGGTTAATGTTGTTATATTATTAGTAGTATTGTTGACCAGTATTAATGGTTAATGTTGTTATATTATTATTATGTATTGTTGACCAGTATTAATGGTTAATGTTGTTATATTATTAGTAGTATTTTTGACCAGTAATGGTTAATGGTTAATGTTGTTATTTTTGACCAGTATTATTAGTTAGTAGTATTGTTGACCAGTATTAATGGTTAATGTTGTTATATTATTAGTAGTAGTATTTGACCAGTATTAATGGTTAATGTTGTTATATTATTAGTAGTATTGTTGACCAGTATTAATGGTTAATGTTGTTATATTATTAGTAGTATTGTTGTTGACCAGTATTAATGGTTAATGTTGTTATATTATTAGTAGTAGTATTGTTGACCAGTATTAATGGTTAATGTTGTTATATTATTAGTAGTATTGTTGACCAGTATTAATGGTTAATGTTGTTATATTATTAGTAGTATTGTTGACCAGTATTAATGGTTAATGTTGTTATATTATTAGTAGTATTGTTGACCAGTATTAATGGTTAATGTTGTTATATTATTAGTAGTATTGTTGACCAGTATTAATGGTTAATGTTGTTATATTATTATTATGTATTGTTGACCAGTATTAATGGTTAATGTTGTTATATTATTAGTAGTATTGTTGACCAGTATTAATGGTTAATGTTGTTATATTATTATTATGTATTGTTGACCAGTATTAATGGTTAATGTTGTTATATTATTAGTAGTATTGTTGACCAGTATTAATGGTTAATGTTGTTATATTATTAGTAGTATTGTTGACCAGTATTAATGGTTAATGTTGTTATATTATTAGTAGTATTGTTGACCAGTATAATGGTTAATGTTGTTATATTATTAGTAGTATTGTTGACCAGTATTAATGGTTAATGTTGTTATATTATTAGTAGTATTGTTGACCAGTATTAATGGTTAATGTTGTTATATTATTAGTAGTATTGTTGACCAGTATTAATGGTTAATGTTGTTATATTATTAGTAGTAGTATTGTTGACCAGTATTAATGGTTAATGTTGTTATATTATTAGTAGTATTGTTGACCAGTATTAATGGTTAATGTTGTTATATTATTAGTAGTATTGTTGACCAGTATTAATGGTTAATGTTGTTATATTATTAGTAGTATTGTTGTTGACCAGTATTAATGGTTAATGTTGTTATATTATTAGTAGTATTGTTGACCAGTATTAATGGTTAATGTTGTTATATTATTAGTAGTATTGTTGACCAGTATTAATGTTGTTATATTATTAGTAGTATTGTTGATATTATTAGTAGTATTGTTGACCAGTATTAATGGTTAATGTTGTTATATTATTAGTAGTATTGTTGACCAGTATTAATGGTTAATGTTGTTATATTATTAGTAGTAGTATTGTTGACCAGTATTAATGGTTAATGTTGTTATATTATTAGTAGTATTGTTGACCAGTATTAATGGTTAATGTTGTTATATTATTAGTAGTATTGTTGACCAGTATTAATGGTTAATGTTGTTATATTATTAGTAGTATTGTTGACCAGTATTAATGGTTAATGTTGTTATATTATTAGTAGTATTGTTGACCAGTATTAATGGTTAATGTTGTTATATTATTATTATGTATTGTTGACCAGTATTAATGGTTAATGTTGTTATATTATTAGTAGTATTGTTGACCAGTATTAATGGTTAATGTTGTTATATTATTAGTAGTAGTATTGTTGACCAGTATTAATGGTTAATGTTGTTATATTATTAGTAGTATTGTTGACCAGTATTAATGGTTAATGTTGTTATATTATTAGTAGTAGTATTGTTGACCAGTATTAATGGTTAATGTTGTTATATTATTAGTAGTATTGTTGACCAGTATTAATGGTTAATGTTGTTATATTATTAGTAGTATTGTTGACCAGTATTAATGGTTAATGTTGTTATATTATTAGTAGTAGTATTGTTGACCAGTATTAATGGTTAATGTTGTTATATTATTAGTAGTATTGTTGACCAGTATTAATGGTTAATGTTGTTATATTATTATTAGTAGTATTGTTGACCAGTATTAATGGTTAATGTTGTTATATTATTAGTAGTATTGTTGACCAGTATTAATGGTTGTTGTTGTTATATTATTAGTAGTATTGTTGACCAGTATTAATGGTTAATGTTGTTATATTATTAGTAGTAGTATTGTTGACCAGTATTAATGGCTGTTGTTGAATGTGGTTGTTATATTGCTGTAACTGAATCCATAGTTTCGCTTTCTGAATGACCTCAACAATAAGCTCCGAGGTTTTCGGGAACCTAATTCTTGACAATATCTAAATGAAGGCATGAATGAATTTAAGTATGTATTAAATTCAATAAAAGACTCATCTTCAACAACCAAGTGCACAGCTATAATAATAGCCCAATAACGATACATAGGCTTAATGACGTATACACTTGAACAGGTCTACAATTATATATTTACAAAAGATAAACATTTAGCATAGGGTTTGGAACTATTTAACCTATAGGCCTAGTTCAGAAACTCACAGCTTTTGTTACATCTGTAAAATAATGATTCAAACATGAATGATGTGGTTATTATTGTCCCCGCTCTACTGTAGATATGTGATATATTATCCGGTTATCGGTCTGGTAGATAGAAACAGCTATGCCAGTGAGTAATAGGCGGCTTTATGAGTCGCGTTACAATCATAAACATTCCAATTCGGGGCAGGGAAATGGCCCCCGAACGGAGCCGTCATATGAACGGGGTTTATACATGCATTAAAAACACACAAACACTGCACTGTTAAATTGTAAAATAAAATAAAATAATTATCATCCTGGTTATATGTCTGAAAGAGGGTTGTGGCTCCAGTATCGCGAGTTGTTTTTATTGGTGATAATTTAGGCATCACCGTGATACAGTAGAACCAACATGGTGGTAAATTAATAAATGCGACAGTAACGCTAATAACATGTCACTGAGTAGAGTTGTTTAAGCCTGTCCTATAGGGTTGTTCATTCCTGTCCTATAGAGTTGTTCATTCCTGTCCTATAGAGTTGTTCATTCCTGTCCTATAGAGTTGTTCATTCCTGTCCTATAGAGTTGTTCATTCCTGTCCTATAGAGTTGTTCATTCCTGTCCTATAGAGTTGTTTAAGCCTGTCCTATAGAGTTGTTCATTCCTGTCCTATTGTGGCCTGAATACCTATTCTGACAACAACACAAACGTACCAGCCTGCTCTGGTCAGGTCTGGTCTGAGGAGCGGAACAGACACGGCCCGTTTGGCGATTAGCTGTTTAGAGAGCCATGATTATTATAACACACACACACACACACACACACACACACACACACACACACACACACACACACACACACACACCCCCCCCTCCCTAACTACCTTTAGGCCTGTAGTCACCAGACTGTTAGTAGACTATTGTACCAGTAGTATTATTACATTAAACATTAAACTGTCTTTCCGTAGCGGAGAGTTGTGACGTGGTGTTGGAGGCCCAGGCCCAGCGCACGCCGCCGGTAACAGTAACGGTTCCCGGAGAGGAGATGAGCGTGGACTTGCAGGGCTCCGACCTGTGGAAACGGTTTCACGAGATTGGCACGGAGATGATCATCACGAAGGCCGGCAGGTGGGAGAGAACACATTAACGTCATCACACACATTAACGTCACATTACGTCTCATCGACAGATTGAAATAAAGAAGAAAGGACAAAGAATCGAATCGAACAAATAACAAGTCTTCGTGTTGAAGTTGAAAGGATGTGCAGATGTTTTAGATAAACGTTCTGCTATGATAGAATTCGGTTATGTATAATATTATAAATATAAAGTTATGTTTTATTTATCGGACTGATTCATCTATAAGAAGCTCAAAGTTTAAGAAAAGAAATATCGTAAACATTATTTGGTAGCAATGTTGTAAAAAAAAATGTAGAGCTTCGACTAATAATAATAATAACAATGTTTTAAATATTTGTTTATTCTAATCTCATTTAAAGCATCATTTAGAAACTCCTGTCGGAGCCTATAAATGTTTTTAATATTCTGACAGGCTCCGTTTCAGAATCATATATTAGTCTAATGGGCGGATATATCAATCTGTGAGAAATGTGTAGGATCATTTCGGTGTTATGTGAAATCCTAATGTCAGCCATTGTAAATATGACTACCTGACTATGATGCATACAGATATGAGGCATTTATGTAACTCAATTTAATGTCGGACATCGACTTTCTGTTTTCCCGGTGCAGGCGGATGTTCCCCGCTATGCGCGTGAAGATCTCGGGTCTGGACCCCCACCAGCAGTATTACATCGCCATGGACATTATCCCCATGGACAACAAAAGATACAGGTGAGGAATAATACCAAATCATTTACTAATAATTTATTATAGTATATATCAATTATAGGCCTACTGTGGATACAGGCTATTTCTGTAGTTTTGGTCAAAGTTGAAATAGGCTATATAGACTAACAGTGCTAGGGGTGGTTAAGATTGGAGACATTTCAATAGTTCACACATGGACAAAACAAGGTGTGTCGTATTGTGGGTATAGTATATGGAGGTAACACGGTAGGCTATATTTAATATAGCAGAAACCCGCGAGGATTAAGGTTTTGGTAAAATCGTTTTCTTCGGTGGCCAGAGGCTGGAGTAGGACAAATGGTGTTGATCTGTCTGTTGATCAGTCAGAGTCAGAGATGGTTGTATCCCCGTGCCGTTTGGGAAGATAAACTCCTTTTGCACAGCTGACCTCCTAACCTCCCAGGCCTGAAGGTCTACCAACAAATGTTACAATAACAGGAACAATAAAAACCTGTCTTGAAGTTATTCTCTCTCTCCCCCCTGTGTGCAGGTACGTGTACCACAGCTCCAAGTGGATGGCCGCGGGAAACGCCGATTCCCCGGTTCCACCACGTGTGTATGTCCACCCGGACTCGCTGGCTTCTGGTGAGACTTGGATGCGTCAGGTGATCAGCTTCGACAAACTCAAACTGACCAATAATGAGCTGGATGACCAGGGGCATGTAGGTTACCTAGACAACACTACCTACTGTGTATATATTATATTATTATTATATTATACATACTGAATATTGTATATATTATGTCACCAACACTAAACACTATTATCACTAATTATCTCTGTATTATTATTCTACTGGAAATAAGTGTCTTTAAACCTGTAAAATAAAATGAAGTAAAATAAAGTGTCTTTAAACCTGTAAAATAAAATGATGTGAAATAAAGTGTCTTTAAACCTGTAAAATAAAATGAAGTAAAATAAAGTGTCTTTAAACCTGTAAAATAAAATGAAGTAAAATGGAGTGTGTTTAAACCTGTAAAATAAAATGAAGTAAAATAAAGTGTGTTTAAACCAGAGAAACTTGAGAGGGGACTTCAATCAAATAACAATAAGAAGTTCTGCTTGAAATGTAAATATTTGATCATATTTTTTATTATTATCATGTTTACTGTATCAAAGGTCAGAGGTCAGTGGTCTCTGGTATATATTCTGAGTAAAGGGATGCTGCTTATTGGCCTGGTTCCTCTCTAGTTTTCTTCCTAGGTTCCTGCCTTTCTAGGGAGTTTTTCCTAACCACTGTGTTTGGGGTTTTAGGCTGTGTTTCTGTACAGCGATTTGCGATATCAGCTGATGTAAGAAGGGCTATATAAATACATTTGATTTCATTTGATTTATTATATTACTATATTATATTATTATACATTATCATATCTGGGTTGCTTTCAGAGGAAATAAATAGATCATATTTTCCCCAGAAGTTTCATCCTCCAATTAGTATGATATGTAGGACAGTTAGTATGATATGTAGGACAGTTAGTATGATATGTAGGACAGTTAGTATGATATGTAGGACAGTTAGTATGATATGTAGGACAGTTAGTATGATATGTAGGACAGTTAGTATGATATGTAGGACAGTTAGTATGATATGTAGGACAGTTAGTATGATATGTAGGACAGGTAGTATGATATGTAGGACAGTTAGTATGATATGTAGGACAGTTAGTATGATATGTAGGACAGTTAGTATGATATGTATGGTAATTAGTATGATATGTAGGACAGTTAGTATGATATGTAGGACAGTTAGTATGATATGTAGGACAGTTAGTATGATATGTAGGACAGTTAGTATGATATGTAGGACAGTTAGTATGATATGTAGGACAGTTAGTATGATATGTATGGCGTGTATTCATCTGTGGATGTCCATCCTCCAATTCGTACATTATGTTACAAATTTTCTAAACGTATGATATTAAGTTACGAATTCCAATTTGTTGTGGGTAACGTTAGCTAAGTGGCTAATGCTAACGTTAGCTAGGTGGCTAACATTAACTAGGGGTTAGGGTTAGGAGTTATGTTAAAGGGTTAAGGGTTAGGGGAAGGGTTAGCCAACATGCTAAGTAATTACAAAGTAGCTAAAAGTAGCTAGTAAGTAGTTGCAAAGTTGCTAATTAGCTAAAATGCTTTCATTTTCCTTTGGGTTGCTAGACTTTTGGCTTTAAATGCCCACCCACCCTACTTTCATTTTTTGCCTTAAGTAACCTTCTCTTTTATGCAAACGTAACATATCAAACTAATTTGAGTGTGCCGGATTTACATTTATTATGTTACGTCTTGTCTATGAGACCAGGCTGGAAGATTAGTTTAATTTTAATGTTTCAGAATCATTGTTATATGTTAATCAGACTTAAGCCCTCAGGCAGGACTAAATGTTTTTGGCTGTTCAAAGACAACAGTATGTGTGTGTGTGTGTGTGTTGTGTGTGTGTGTGTGTGTGTGTGTGTCTGTGTGTGTGTGTGTGTGTGTGTGTGTGTGTGTGTGTGTGTGTGTGTGTGTCTGTGTGTGTGTGTGTGTCTGTGTGTGTGTGTGTGTGTTTTAAGTATGCATTAGTGCTTTATGGCGTGGGAATATAGCAGGTAATTCCATTGGTGTGTAATTGTGTGCGCCCGAGTGTGTAATTCTGCTGCAGTCTAATTGTGCCCTAACCGGGCTGTGTGTGTGTGTGTGTGTGTGTGTGTGTGTGTGTGTGTTCAGATCATTCTCCACTCCATGCATAAGTACCAGCCACGTGTGCATGTGATTCAGAAGGAGCGTGGCGAGGAGCTGTCTCATGTTAGAGCCGTTCCCCAGGGAGACGGAACCAGAACACTCAGCTTCCCAGAGACTGTCTTCACCACTGTCACCGCATACCAGAACCAACAGGTAACATTCATATAACGTTTAAACAACATTCACACAACTGTATCAGGACGTACAGACAACCATACATACACTAGCCACTATACCACGTCACTGGCTACTAGAACCAACAACAATTACACAACATTCACACAACCAAACCAGAACCAACAGGTAACATCCACACAACATTTACACAACATTCAAACAACATTAAGAAAATATAGACAAACTAACCGTAAACAAACGTTTTCTCACCATCCAGCTCAGAACACAGTAATGGCAGGAGAGCTCTGACTGTAGACTATTAGAGTCAAAGGGAAGGAAACGAGAGTTCTGACTGGAGAGAGTATTAGAGTTAAAGGGAAGGAAACGAGAGTTCTGACTGTAGAGAGTATTAGAGTTAAAGGGAAGGAAACGAGAGTTCTGACTGTAGAGAGTATTAGAGTTAAAGGGAAGGAAACGAGAGTTCTGACTGTAGAGAGTATTAGAGTTAAAGGGAAGGAAACGAGAGTTCTGACTGTAGAGAGTATTAGAGTTAAAGGGAAGGAAACGAGAGTTCTGACTGTAGAGTATTAGAGTTAAAGGGAAGGAAACGAGAGTTCTGACTGTAGAGAGTATTAGAGTTAAAGGGAAGGAAACGAGAGTTCTGACTGTAGAGAGTATTAGAGTTAAAGGGAAGGAAACGAGAGTTCTTACTGTAGAGAGTATTAGAGTTAAAGGGAAGGAAACGAGAGTTCTGACTGTAGAGAGTATTAGAGTTAAAGGGAAGGAAACGAGAGTTCTGACTGTAGAGAGTATTAGAGTTAAAGGGAAGGAAACGAGAGTTCTGAAACAACAGTGTGGTCAAAGTAACTTAGCTGTAGTCACCATCTGGTTACCTATAACTTCAAACATAGTTATGTTTTTGGGTTATTACATATTTATTAACTTATTTCCAGGTAACTTGTAAACTGCCCACAATGCACTATTTCTCAACCTCATATGGAGGATCTACTCTGTGCTACAGAGTTTGTAGTTCGTATGCTAGCTCAAGCTGGCTAACGTTAGCCACTAGCCATGATACCTTGTAACTACACTTCAGATTAAGGGTTGGCGGTGGTGAGCTTCAAACCACCAATCACAGGAAGTGTGACGTAATCAGGAAACAGATGGGGCATGTGCGGCATGCTCTTCCTGGAGTTTGTGGCTGAGTTATGTAGTGGGAACCTGTTAGCACGGCACGCTGTGGTGCTCTATTTTTGTAGGTTCAGACACTCGTCTGCTCTCCTATCTGTTGTATCAACGTTGAGCTCTCTGTGAAGTAAGCTAAGGGAGTTTTGTAACATTTTCCACCTTGTTTTAGTGCTTAACGCAGATAACAAGGAGTAGTTGAGGAGATGATAATTGAGAAAGAGCCTGGTCTCTACTGATCTCTACTGGTATCTACTGGTCTCTACTGATCTATACTGGTATCTACTGGTCTCTACTGATCTCTACTGGTATCTACTGGTCTCTGCTGATCTCTAATGGTATCTACTGGTCTCTACTGATCTCCAGTGGTATCTACTGATCTCTACTGTTTTTTTTACTGGTCTCTAGTTTACTTTATTGGATTCTACTGGACTATTCTGGAGTTAACTCGACTCTAACGCTATCTACTGGTCTTCACTTGTTTCTACTAGTCTTTACTATTCTCTACTGATCTCTGCTGGTATCTACTGGTCTCTACTGATCTCTACTGGTATCTACTGGTCTCTACTGATCTATACTGGTATCTACTGGTCTCTACTGATCTCCAATGGTATCTCCTGGTCTCTAGTATTCTTTACTGATCTCCAATGGTATCTACTGGTCTCTGCTGATCTCTAATGGTATCTACTGGTCTCTACTGATCTCCAATTGTAACTACTGGTATCTACAATTCTCTACTGATCTCCAATGGTATCTACTGGTCTCTACTGATCTTTAATGGTATCTACTGGTCTCTAAAATTCTCTACTGATCTCTGCTGGTATCTACTGGTCTCTACTGATCTCCAGTGGTATCTACTGGTCTCTACTGATCTCTGCTGGTATCTACGGGTCTCTACTGATCTCCAATGGTATCTACTGGTCTCTACTATTATCTACTGATCTCCAATGGTATCTACTGGTCTCTACTAATATCTACTGATCTCCAATGGTATCTACTGGTATCTACCATTCTCTACTGATCTCTAACAGTATCTACTGGTCTCTACTGATCTCTAATGGTATCTACTGGTCTCTACTATTCTCTACTGATCTCCAATGGTCTCTATTGGTCTCTACTGATCTCTAATGGTATCTACTGGTCTCTGCGGATCTCCAATTGTATCTACTGGTTTCTACTGATAATTAATGTTATCTACTGGTCTCTACTGATCTCTAATGTTATTTACTGGTCTCTACTGATCTCTAATGGTATTTACTGGTCTCTAATGGTATCTACTGGTCTCTACAGATCTCTAATGGTATTTACCGGTCTCTACTGATCTCTAATGGTATCTCCTGGTCTATACTGATCTCTAATGGTATCTACTGGTCTCTACTGACCTCTAATAGTATCCACTGGTCTCTACTGATCTCTAATGGTATCTACTGGTGTCTGCTGATCTCTAATGGTATCTAATTGGCGCTACTATTCTCTACTGATCTCTAATGGTTTCTACTGGTCTCTACTGATCTCTAATGGTATCTACTGGTCTCTACTATTCTCTACTGATCTCCAATGGTATCTACTGGTCTCTGCTGATCTCTAATGGTATCTACTGGTCTCTACTGACCTCTAATAGTATCTACTGGTCTCTAATATTCTCTACTGATCTCCAATGGTATCTACTGGTCTCTACTGATCTCTAATGGTATCTACTGGTCTCTACTGACCTCTAATAGTATCTACTGGTCTCTACTATTCTCTAATGATATCTACTGATCTCTACTATTCTCTACTTGGCTCTACTATACTCTACTGATCTCCAATGGTATCTACTGGTCTCAAATGATCTCTAATGGTATCTACTGGTCTCTACTGATCTCTAATATTATCCACTGGTCTCTTCTGATCTCTAATGGTATATACTGGTCTCTACTGATCTCTAATGGTATCTACTGGTCTCTACTGATCTCTAATATTATCCACTGGTCTCTACTGATCTCTAATCGTATCTACTGGTCTCTGCTGACCTCTAATGGTATCTACTTGTCTCTACTATTCTCTACTGATCTCTAATGGTATCTACTGGTCTCTACTATTCTCTTCTGATCTCTAATGGTATCTACTGGTCTCTACTGATATCTAATAGTATCTACTTGTCTCCACATATCTTTAATGGCATCTACTGATCTCTAATAGTATCCAATGGTCTCTACTGATATCTAATGGTATCTAATGGTATCTACTTGTCTCCACATATCTTTAATGGCATCTACTGATCTCTAATGGTATCTTCTCGTCTCTACTATTCTCTACTGATCTCTAATGGTCTCTACTGATCTCTAATTGTATCTACTGGTCTCTAATGATCTGTAATCGTCTCTACTGGTCTCTACTGCTCTGTAATGGTCTCTACTGATCTGTAATGATATATTTTGGTCTCTACTGGTGGTTCTGTTTTTCCTGAATGATGTTTAATGTTTGAGGAGAGCGGCGATACCTATAAACTGGACACGGGTAATATACACAAAGACACACACACTAACAAACATGCGCACACCCACAAGCACAGACACACACACACACACACACACACACACACACACACACACACACACACACACACACACACACACACACACACACACACACACACACACACACACACACACACACACACTCAGACCATAACTTCCTGGCTAATTGCTGTATCAAACTCTTGTTGTGAAATAAAAACAACATCAACACCAACAACATCATCTATATAATAACACCAACAGCATCAACATCATCTACATAATAACACCATCAACATCAACAACATCATCTATATAATAACACCAACAACATCATCTATATAATAACACCATCAACATCATCTATATAATAACACCATCAACATCATCTATATAATAACACCAACAACATCATCAACATCATCTATATAATAACACCAACAACATCATCAACATCATCTATATAATAACACCATCAACATCATCTATATAATAACACCATCAACATCATCTATATAATAACACCAACAACATCATCTATATAATAACACCATCAACATCATCTATATAATAACACCATCAACATCATCTATATAATAACACCATCAACATCATCTATATAATAACACCAACAACATCATCAACATCATCTATATAATAACACCATCAACATCATCTATATAATAACACCATCAACATCATCTATATAATAACACCATCAACATCAACAACATCATCTATATAATAACACCAACAACATCATCTATATAATAACACCATCAACATCAACAACATCATCTATATAATAACACCATCAACATCATCTATATAATAACACCATCAACATCATCTATATAATAACACCAACAACATCATCTATATAATAACACCAACAACATCATCAACATCATCTATATAATAACATCATCAACATCATCTATATAATAACACCATCAACATCATCTATATAATAACACCATCAACATCATCTATATAATAACACCATCAACATCATCAACATCATCTATATAATAACACCAACAACATCAACAACATCATCTATATAATAACACCATCAACATCATCTATATAATAACACCATCAACATCATCTATATAATAACACCATCAACATCATCAACATCATCTATATAATAACACCAACAACATCAACAACATCATCTATATAATAACATCATCAACATCATCTACATAATAACATCATCAACATCATCTATATAATAACACCATCAACATCATCTATATAATAACACATCTATATAATAACACCATCAACATCATCTATATAATAACACCATCAACATCATCTATATAATAACACATCTATATAATAACACCATCAACATCAATAACATCATCTATATAATAACACCAACAACATCAACAACATCATCTATATAATAACACCAACAACATCATCTATATAATAACACCATCAACATCATCTATATAATAACACCATCAACATCATCTATATAATAACACCATCAACATCATCTATATAATAACACCATCAACATCATCTATATAATAACACCAACAACATCATCTATATAATAACACCAACAACATCAACAACATAATAACACCATCAACATCATCTATATAATAACATCATCAACATCATCTATATAATAACACCATCAACATCATCATATAATAACATCAACATCATCAACATCATCTATATAATAACACCAACAACATCATCTATATAATAACACCAACAACATCATCTATATAATAACATCATCAACATCATCTATATAATAACACCATCAACATCATCAACATCATCTATATAATAACACCATCAACATCATCTATATAATAACACCATCAACATCATCAACATCATCTACATAATAACACCAACAACATCAACAACATCATCTATATAATAACACCATCAACATCATCTATATAATAACACCAACAACATCATCAACATCATCTATATAATAACACCATCAACATCATCTATATAATAACATCATCAACATCATCTATATAATAACACCATCAACATCATCTATATAATAACACCATCAACATCAACAACATCATCTATATAATAACACCAACAGCATCATCTACATAATAACACCATCAACATCATCTACATAATAACACCATCAACATCATCTATATAATAACACCATCAACATCATCTATATAATAACACCATCAACATCATCTATATAATAACACCATCAACATCATCTATATAATAACACCATCAACATCATCTATATAATAACACCAACAACATCATCAACATCATCTATATAATAACACCATCAACATCATCTATATAATAACACCATCAACATCATCTATATAATAACACCATCAACATCATCTACATAATAACACCATCAACATCATCTACATAATAACACCAACAACATCATCTATATAATAACATCATCAACATCATCTATATAATAACACCATCAACATCATCATATAATAACATCATCTATATAATAACACCAACAACATCAACAACATCATCTATATAATAACACCATCAACATCATCTATATAATAACACCAACAACATCATCTATATAATAACATCATCAACATCATCTATATAATAACACCATCAACATCATCAACATCATCTACATAATAACACCATCAACATCATCAACATCATCTACATAATAACACCATCAACATCATCTATATAATAACACCATCAACATCATCTACATAATAACACCATCAACATCATCTATATAATAACATCATCAACATCATCTACATAATAACACCATCAACATCATCTATATAATAACACCATCAACATCATCTACATAATAACACCATCAACATCATCTATATAATAACACCATCAACATCATCTATATAATAACACCATCAACATCATCTATATAATAACACCAACAACATCATCAACATCATCTATATAATAACACCATCAACATCATCTATATAATAACACCATCAACATCATCTATATAATAACACCATCAACATCATCTATATAATAACACCATCAACATCATCTACATAATAACACCATCAACATCATCTATATAATAACACCAACAACATCATCAACATCATCTATATAATAACACCATCAACATCATCTATATAATAACATCATCAACATCATCTATATAATAACACCAACATATAATAACACATCATCATCTATATAATAACACCAACAACATCATCTATCATAATAACATCATCAACATCATCTATCTAATATAATAACATCAACAACATCATCTATATAATAACACCATCAACATCATCTATATAATAACACCAACAACATCATCAACATCATCTATATAATAACACCATCAACATCATCTATATAATAACACCAACAACATCATCTATATAATAACACCAACAGCATCATCTACATAATAACACCATCAACATCATCTACATAATAACACCATCAACATCATCTATATAATAACACCATCAACATCATCTATATAATAACACCATCAACATCATCTACATAATAACACCATCAACATCATCTATATAATAACACCATCAACATCATCTATATAATAACACCATCAACATCATCTATATAATAACACCATCAACACCATCAACATCATCTACATAATAACACCATCAACATCATCTATATAATAACACCAACAACATCATCTATATAATAACATCATCAACATCATCTATATAATAACACCATCAACATCATCAACATCATCTATATAATAACACCAACAACATCATCTATATAATAACACCATCAACATCATCTATATAATAACACCATCAACATCATCAACATCATCTATATAATAACACCATCAACATCATCTATATAATAACACCATCAACATCATCAACATCATCTATATAATAACACCAACAACATCATCTATATAATAACACCATCAACATCATCTATATAATAACACCATCAACATCATCAACATCATCTACATAATAACACCATCAACATCATCTACATAATAACACCATCAACATCATCTATATAATAACACCATCAACATCATCTATATAATAACACCAACAACATCATCTATATAACCATAACACCAATAATAACATCATCAACATCATCTATATAATAACACCATCAACATCATCAACATCATATATAATAACACCATCAACATCATCTATATAATAACACCAACAACATCATCTATATAATAACATCATCAACATCATCTATATAATAACACCATCAACATCATCTATATAATAACACCATCAACATCATCTATATAATAACATCATCAACATCATCTATATAATAACACCATCAACATCATCTATATAATAACACCATCAACATCATCTATATAATAACACCATCAACATCATCTATATAATAACACCATCAACATCATCTATATAATAACACCATCAACATCATCTATATAATAACACCATCAACATCATCTATATAATAACATCATCAACATCAACAACATCATCTATATAATAACACCAACAACATCATCTATATAATAACATCATCAACATCATCTACATAATAACACCATCAACATCATCAACATCATCTATATAATAACACCAACAACATCATCAACATCATCTATATAATAACACCAACACCATCAACATCATCTATATAATAACACCAACAACATCATCTATATAATAACATCATCAACATCATCTATATAATAACACCAACAACATCAACAACATCATCTATATAATAACATCATCAACATCATCTATATAATAACACCAACAACATCAACAACATCATCTATATAATAACACCATCAACATCATCTATATAATAACACCATCACATCATCTATCATCAACATCATCTATATAATAACACCATCAACATCATCTATATAATAACATCATCAACATCATCTATATAATAACACCAACAACATCATCTATATAATAACACCAACAACATCATCAACATCATCTATATAATAACACCAACAACATCATCAACATCATCTATATAATAACATCATCAACATCATCTATATAATAACATCATCAACATCATCTATATAATAACATCATCAACATCATCTATATAATAACATCATCAACATCATCTACATAGTAACACCATCAACATCATCAACATCATCTATATAATAACACCAACAACATCATCTATATAATAACACCATCAACATCATCTATATAATAACACCATCAACATCATCAACATCATCTATATAATAACACCAACAACATCATCTATATAATAACACCAACAACATCATCTATATAATAACATCATCAACATCATCTATATAATAACATCATCAACATCATCTATATAATAACACCAAACATCACATCATCATCAACATCATCTATATAATAACACCATCAACATCATCTATATAATAACACCATCATCTATATAATAACATCATCAACATCATCTATATAATAACACCATCAACATCATCTATATAATAACATCATCAACATCATCTATATAATAACACATCAACAACATCATCATCATATAATAACACCATCAACATCATCTATATAATAACACCAACACCATCAACATCATCTATATAATAACATCACATCCCACAGTTTTTATATAATAACATCATCAACATCATCTATATAATAACACCAACAACATCATCTATATAATAACACCATCAACATCATCAACATCATCTATATAATAACACCATCAACATCATCTATATAATAACATCATCAACATCATCTATATAATAACACCAACAACATCATCTATATAATAACACCATCAACATCATCAACATCATCTATATATAATAACACCATCAACATCATCTCATCTATATAATAACACCATCAACATCATCTATATAATAACACATCAACATCATCTATATAATAATATCATCAACATCATCTATATAACATCATCAACATCATCTATATATAACACCATCAACATCATCTACATAATAACATCATCAACATCATCTATATAATAACATCATCAACATCATCTATATAATAACACCATCAACATCATCTATATAATAACACCAACAACATCATCAACATCATCTATATAATAACACCAACAGCATCATCTATATAGTAACACCAACAACATGAGTTTATTACATCAAATTGATGCTTTTTGGAAATGAACTTTTATTTATAAAAACCTGATGTTTGAGAAAATCTGTATTTTATGGTTATTGCTGTTTTTAGATGTTATGGTTTATAGTTGTGTTGTGTCCAGATCACCAAGCTGAAGATTGACAGGAATCCATTTGCCAAAGGCTTCAGAGACTCCGGACGAAACCGGTGAGTTGCACTGGGCTGTGTGTGTTTTGTGTGTGATTGTGTTTGTGTGTGATTGTATCTGTGTGTGATTGTGTGTGATTGTGTCTGTGTGTGTTTGTGTGTGATTGTGTTTGTGTGTGATTGTGTGTGTGTGTGATTGTATCTGTGTGTGATTGTGTGTGTGTGTGATTGTGTTTGTGTGTGATTGTGTCTGTGTGTGATTGTGTGTGTGTGTGATTGTGTTTGTGTGTGTGATTGTGTGTGTGTGATTGTATCTGTGTGTGATTGTATGTGTGTGTGTGTGTGATTGTGTGTGTGATTGTGTGATTGTGTCTGTGTGTGATTGTGTGTGTGTGTGTGATTGTATTGTGTGTGTGTGTGTGTGATTGTGTCTGTGTGTGTGTGTGTTGTGTGTGTGTGTGTGTGTGTGTTGTGTCTGTGTGTGTTTGTGTGTGTATCTGTGTGTTGTGTGTGTGTGTGTGATTGTGTGTGTGTGTGTGTGTGTTGTGTGTGATTGTATCTGTGTGTGATTGTGTGTGTGTGATGTGTGTGTGTGTGTGTTGTGTGATTGTATCTGTGTGTGATTGTGTGTGTGTGTGTGATTGTATCTGTGTGTGATTGTGTGTGTGATGTGTGTGATTGTGTGTGATTGTGTGTGATGTGTGTGTGTGTGATTGTGTGTGTGTGATTGTGTTGTGTGATTGTGTTGTCTGTGTGTGATTGTATCTGTGTGTGATTGTGTGATGTGTGTGTGATTGTGTTTGTGTGTGATTGTGTCTGTGTGTGATTGTATGTGTGTGTGATTGTGTCTGTGTGTGATTGTGTGTGTGTGATTGTGTGTGTGTGATTGTGTGTGTGTGTGATTGTGTGTGTGTGTGTGTGTGATTGTGTCTGTGTGTGATTGTGTGTTTGTGTCTGTGTGTGATTGTATCTGTGTGTGATTGTGTGTGTGTGATGTGTGTGTGTGATTGTATGTGTGTGTGATTGTATGTGTGTGTGATTGTATCTGTGTGTGATTGTGTGTGTGTGTGTTGTGTGATTGTGTGTGTGTGTGATTGTATGTGTGTGTGATGATTGTGTGTGTGTGTGATTGTATCTGTGTGTGTGTGTGTGTCTGTGTGTGATTGTGTGTGTGTGTGTGTGTGTGATTGTATCTGTGTGTGTGTGATTGTGTGTGTGTGTGTATTGTGTCTGTGTTGTGTGTGTGTGATTGTGTCTGTGTGTGTGATTGTGTCTGTGTGTGATTGTGTCTGTGTGTGATTGTGTGTGTGTGTGTGTGTGATTGTGTGTGTGTGTGATTGTGATGTGTGTGATTGTGTGTGATTGTGTGTGTGATTGTATCTGTGTGTGATTGTGTGTGTGTGTGTGTGTGTGTGATTGTATCTGTGTGTGATTGTGTGTGTGTGTGTGTGTGTGTGTGATTGTTGTGTGTGTGTGTGTGATTGTATGTGTGTGTGATTGTGTGTGTGTGTGTGTGTGATTGTGTCTGTGTGTGTTGTGTGTGTGATTGTATGTGTGTGTGATTGTATCTGTGTGTGATTGTGTGTGTGTGTGTGTGTTGTGATTGTATTGTGTGTGATTGTGTGTGTGTGTTGTGATTGTGTGTGTGTGTGTTGATTGTATCTGTGTGTGATTGTATGTGTGTGTGATTGTGTCTGTGTGTGTGATTGTGTCTGTGTGTGATTGTGTCTGTGTGTGTGTGTGTGATTGTGTCTGTGTGTGATTGTATGTGTGTGTGATTGTGTCTGTGTGTGATTGTATGTGTGTGTGTTTGTGTGTGTGTGTGTGTGTGATTGTGTGTGTGTGTGTGTGTGATTGTATGTGTGTGTGATTGTGTTTGTGTGTGATTGTATCACATTTCCATAATTTCCTTGTACGATCAAAAGTGTGATCATTAAAGAAATCTTTCAACAAACAATGACACAAAAACTAAATGTATTGATCAGATATAATATATATAATATAATAACCCTAATTACTATACTATAATTACCACAAACATACTTTACTTTACTACTGCAGTTTAATGGCTTTGGTGCAGTTTAATGGCTTTGGTGCAGTTTATGGCCTTGGTGCAGTTTAATGGCTTGTGTGTGCAGTTTATGGCTTTGGTGCAGTTTGTGTGTGCTTTGTGTGTGTTTTTGGTGCAGTTTAATGGCTTTGGTGCAGTTTAATGGCTTGTGTGTGGTGCAGTTTAATGGCTTTGTATCTGTGCAGTTTAATGGCTTTGGTGCAGTTTATGGCCTCTGTGTGTGCATTGTTTTGATGGCTTTGGTGCAGTTTATGGCTTTGTGTGCAGTTTAATGGCTTTGTGTGTGTTTAACCCTGGCTTTGTGTGCAGTTTAATGGCTTGCAGTTTATGGCCTTGGTGCAGTTTAATTTATGGCTTTGGTGCAGTTTATGGCTTTGTGCAGTTTATGGCTTTGGTGCAGTTTATGTGTTTGGTGCAGTTTATGTCTTTATGGTGCAGTTTATGGCTTTGGTGCAGTTTATTGGCTTTGGTGCAGTTTATGGCTTTGGTGCAGTTTAATTGTATGGCCTTGGTGCAGTTTATGGCCTTGGTGCAGTTTATGGCTTTGGTGCAGTTTATGGCTTTGGTGCAGTTTAATGGCTTTGGTGCAGTTTATGTGATTTGGTGCAGTTTAATGTGTGTGTTTGTTGCAGTTTATTGTGTGTGTGTTTGGTGCAGTTTATGGCTTTATGGTTTGTGTTGGTGCAGTTTATGGCTTTGGTGCAGTTTATGGCTTTGGTGCAGTTTATGGCTTTGGTGCAGTTTATGGCTTTTTATGGTTTGTGTGATTGTATCACATTTATGGCTGGTGCAGTTTATGTCTTTGGTGCAGTTTATGGCTTTGGTGCAGTTTATGGCTTTGGTGCAGTTTATGGCTTTGGTGATTTATCAGTTTATTTATGCTTTGGTGGTGCAGTTTATGGTTTGGTGCAGTTTAATGGCTTTGGTGCAGTTTATGGCTTTGGTGCAGTTTATGTGGCTTTGGTTTATGGCTTTGTGCATTTATGGCTTTGGTGCAGTTTATGGCTTTGGTGCAGTTTAATGGGTGCAGTTTGGTGCAGTTTATTTATGCTTTGGTGCAGTTTATGGCCTTGGTGCAGTTTAATGGCTTTGGTGCAGTTTATGGCTTTGGTGCAGTTGTTTGTGATTTATGGCCTTGGTGCAGTTTATGGCTTTGGTGCAGTTTATGGCTTTGGTGCAGTTTATGGCTTTGGTGCAGTTTATGGCTTTGGTGCAGTTTATGGCCTTTGTGTGCAGTTTATGGCTTTGGTGCAGTTTATGGCTTTGGTGCAGTTTATGGCTTTGGTGCAGTTTATGGCTTTGGTGCAGTTTATGGCTTTGGTGCAGTTTATGGCTTTGGTGCAGTTTATGGCTTTGGTGCAGTTTATGGCTTTGGTGCAGTTTATGGCTTTGGTGCAGTTTATGGCTTTGGTGCAGTTTATGGCTTTGGTGCAGTTTATGGCTTTGGTGCAGTTTATGGCTTTGGTGCAGTTTATGGCTTTGGTGCAGTTTATGGCTTTGGTGCAGTTTATGGCTTTGGTGCAGTTTATGGCTTTGGTGCAGTTTATGGCCTTGGTGCAGTTTATGGCTTTGGTGCAGTTTATGGCTTTGGTGCAGTTTATGGCTTTGGTGCAGTTTATGGCTTTGCAGTTTATGGCTTTGGTTTTATGGCTTTGGTGCAGTTTATGGCTTTGGTGCAGTTTATGGCTTTATGGTGCAGTTTATGGCTTTGGCTTTGTGCAGTTTATGGCTTTGGTGCAGTTTATGGCTTTGGTGCAGTTTATGGCTTTGGTGCAGTTTATGGCTTTGGTGCAGTTTATGGCTTTGGTGCAGTTTATGGCTTTGGCTTTGGTGCAGTTTATGGCTTTGGTGCAGTTTATGGCTTTGCAGTTTATGGTGCAGTTTATGGCTTTGGTGCAGTTTATGGCTTTGGTGCAGTTTATGGCTTTGGTGCAGTTTATGGCTTTGGTGCAGTTTATGGCTTTGGTGCAGTTTAATGGCTTTGGTTTGCAGTTTATGGCTTTGGTGCAGTTTATGGCTTTGGTGCAGTTTATGGCCTTGGTGCAGTTTATGGCTTTGGTGCAGTTTATGGCTTTGGTGCAGTTTATGGCTTTTTATGGTTTGCAGTTTATGGCTTTGGTGCAGTTTATGGCTTTGGTGCAGTTTAATGGCTTTGGTGCAGTTTATGGCCTTGGTGCAGTTTATGGCTTTGGTGCAGTTTATGGCTTTGGTGCAGTTTATGGCTTTGGTGCAGTTTATGGCTTTGGTGCAGTTTATGGCTTTGGTGCAGTTTATGGCTTTGGTGCAGTTTATGGTGCAGTTTATGGCTTTGGTGCAGTTTATGGCTTTATGGCTTTGCAGTTTATGGCTTTGGTGCAGTTTATGGCTTTGGTGCAGTTTATGGCTTTGGTGCAGTTTATGGCTTTGGTTTTATGGCTTTGGTGCAGTTTATGGCTTTGGTGCAGTTTATGGCTTTGGTGCAGTTTATGGCTTTGGTGCAGTTTATGGCCTTTGGTGGTGCAGTTTAATGGCTTTGGTGCAGTTTATGGCCTTGGTGCAGTTTATGGCTTTGGCAGTTTGGCTTTGGTGCAGTTTATGGCTTTGGTGCAGTTTAATGGCTTTGGTGCAGTTTATGGCTTTGGTGCAGTTTATGGCTTTGGTGCAGTTTAATGGCTTTGGTGCAGTTTATGGCTTTGGTGCAGTTTATGGCTTTGGTGCAGTTTATGGCTTTGGTGCAGTTTATGGCTTTGGTGCAGTTTATGGCTTTGGTGCAGTTTATGGCTTTGGTGCAGTTTATGGCTTTGGTGCAGTTTATGGCTTTGGTGCAGTTTATGGCCTTGGTGCAGTTTAATGGCTTTGGTGCAGTTTATGGCTTTGGTGCAGTTTAATGGCTTTGGTGCAGTTTATGGCTTTGGTGCAGTTTATGGCTTTGGTGCAGTTTATGGCTTTGGTGCAGTTTATGGCTTTGGTGCAGTTTATGGCTTTGGTGCAGTTTATGGCTTTGGTGCAGTTTATGGCCTTGGTGCAGTTTATGGCTTTGGTGCAGTTTAATGGCTTTGGTGCAGTTTATGGCCTTGGTGCAGTTTATGGCTTTGGTGCAGTTTAATGGCTTTGGTGCAGTTTATGGCCTTGGTGCAGTTTAATGGCTTTGGTGCAGTTTATGGCTTTGGTGCAGTTTATGGCTTTGGTGCAGTTTATGGCTTTGGTGCAGTTTATGGCCTTGGTGCAGTTTATGGCTTTGGTGCAGTTTATGGCTTTGGTGCAGTTTATGGCTTTGGTGCAGATTATGGCCTTGGTGCAGTTTAATGGCTTTGGTGCAGTTTATGGCTTTGGTCCAGTTTATGGCTTTGGTGCAGTTTATGGCTTTGGTGCAGTTTATGGCTTTGGTGCAGTTTATGGCCTTGGTGCAGTTTATGGCTTTGGTGCAGTTTATGGCCTTGGTGCAGTTTATGGCCTTGGTGCAGTTTATGGCTTTGGTGCAGTTTATGGCCTCGGTGCAGTTTATGACACAAAACTGCTCTCAGTTGATCATCACTTAAATGTCTGGTCAAACCTATAGATTTGACATGGAAACTCGTTTGTCTACTACAGATGTGGAAAACTATATAATGTATGTCTGTAAAGTAGAAACATTAAAAGATGATTTGTCCTACTATGATGATGACTGTTGTTACTTATTACTCCACAATAACAAGAATGGTCGCGTACCCAGTCTAGTAATACAATATCACTCTGCAGGGCAGTAATATAATATCACTCTGCAGGGCAGTAATATAATATCACTCTGCAGGGCAGTAATATAATATCACTATGCAGGGCAGTAATATAATATCACTCTGCAGGGCAGTAATATAATATCACTATGCAGGGCAGTAATATAATATCACTCTGCAGGGCAGTAATATAATATCACTCTGCAGGGCAGTAATATAATATCACTATGCAGGGCAGTAATATAATATCACTCTGCAGGGCAGTAATATAATATCACTATGCAGGGCAGTAATATAATATCACTCTGCAGGGCAGTAATATAATATCAATCTGCAGGGCAGTAATATAATATCACTATGCAGGGCAGGGCAGTAATATAATATCACTCTGCAGGGCAGTAATATAATATCACTCTGCAGGGCAGTAATATAATATCACTCTGCAGGGCAGTAATATAATATCACTCTGCAGGGCAGTAATATAATATCACTCTGCAGGGCAGTAATATAATATCACTCTGCAGGGCAGTAATATAATATCACTCTGCAGGGCAGTATTATAATATCACTATGCAGGGCAGTAATACAATATCACTATGCAGGGCAGTAATATAATATCACTATAGAGGGCAGTAATATAATATCACTATGCAGGGCAGGGCAGTAATATAATATCACTATGCAGGGCAGTAATACAATATCACTCTGCAGGGCAGTAATACAATATCACTATGCAGGGCAGTAATATAATATCACTATAGAGGGCAGTAATATAATATCACTATGCAGGGCAGGGCAGTAATATAATATCACTATGCAGGGCAGGGCAGTAATATAATATCACTCTGCAGGGCAGTAATATAATATCACTCTGCAGGGCAGTAATATAATATCACTCTGCAGGGCAGTACTATAATATCACTATGCAGGGCAGTAATATAATATCACTCTACAGGGCAGTAATACAATATCACTCTGCAGGGCAGTAATACAGTATCACTCTACTTGGCAGTAATATAATATCACTCTGCAGGGCAGTAATACAATATCACTCTGCAGGGCAGTAATATAATATCACTCTACAGGGCAGTAATATAATATCACTCTGCAGGGCAGTAATACAATATCACTCTGCAGGGCAGTAATATAATATCAATCTGCAGGGCAGTATTATAATATCACTCTGCAGGGCAGTAATATAATATCACTCTGCAGGGCAGTAATATAATATCACTCTACAGGGCAGTAATACAATATCACTATGCAGGGCAGTAATATAATATCACTCTGCAGGGCAGTAATATAATATCACTCTGCAGGGCAGTAATATAATATCACTATAAAGGGCAGTAATATAATATCACTCTGCAGGGCAGTAATATAATATCACTCTGCAGGGCAGGGCAGTAATATAATATCACTCTGCAGGGCAGTAATATAATATCACTATGCAGGGCAGTAATATAATATCACTCTGCAGGGCAGTAATACAATATCACTCTGCAGGGCAGTAATATAATATCACTATGCAGGGCAGGGCAGTAATATAATATCACTATGCAGGGCAGGGCAGTAATATAATATCACTATGCAGGGCAGGGCAGTAATATAATATCACTCTGCAGGGCAGTAATACAATATCACTATGCAGGGCAGTAATATAATATCACTATACAGGGCAGTAATATAATATCACTATGCAGGGCAGTAATATAATATCACTATGCAGGGCAGTAATATAATATCACTATACAGGGCAGGGCAGTAATATAATATCACTATGCAGGGCAGTAATATAATATCACTCTACAGGGCAGTAATACAATATCACTATGCAGGGCAGTAATATAATATCACTCTGCAGGGCAGTAATATAATATCACTCTGCAGGGCAGGGCAGTACTATAATATCACTATACAGGGCAGTAATATAATATCACTCTGCAGGGCAGGGCAGTAATATAATATCACTCTACAGGGCAGGGCAGTAATATAATATCACTATGCAGGGGAGTAATATAATATCACTCTGCAGGGCAGGGCAGTAATATAATATCACTATGCAGGGGAGTAATATAATATCACTATGCAGGGCAGTAATATAATATCACTCTACAGGGCAGTAATACAATATCACTCTACAGGGCACTAATATAATATCACTCTGCAGGGCAGTAATATAACATCACTCTGCAGGGCAGTAATACAATATCACTCTGCAGGGCAGTAATATAATATCACTCTGCAGGGCAGTAATATAATATCACTCTGCAGGGCAGTAATATAATATCACTCTGCAGGGCAGTAATATAATATCAATATGCAGGGCAGTAATATAATATCACTCTGCAGGGCAGTAATATAATATCACTCTACAGGGCAGTAATATAATATCACTCTACAGGGCAGTAATATAATACCACTATGCAGGGCAGTAATATAATATCACTATGCAGGGCAGTAATATAATATCACTCTGCAGGGCAGTAATATAACATCACTCTGCAGGGCAGTAATACAATATCACTCTGCAGGGCAGTAATATAATATCACTCTGCAGGGCAGTAATATAATATCAATATGCAGGGCAGTAATATAATATCACTCTGCAGGGCAGTAATATAATATCACTCTACAGGGCAGTAATATAATATCACTCTACAGGGCAGTAATATAATACCACTATGCAGGGCAGTAATATAATATCACTATGCAGGGCAGTAATATAATATCACTCTGCAGGGCAGTAATATAATATCACTCTACAGGGCAGTAATATAATATCACTATACAGGGCAGGGCAGTACTATAATATCACTATGCAGGGCAGTAATATAATATCACTATGCAGGGCAGTAATATAATATCACTATGCAGGGCAGTAATATAATATCACTCTGCAGGGCAGTAATATAATATCACTCTGCAGGGCAGTAATATAATATCACTCTGCAGGGCAGTAATATAATATCACTCTACAGGGCAGTAATATAATATCACTCTGCAGGGCAGTAATATAATATCACTCTGCAGGGCAGTAATACAATATCACTCTGCAGGGCAGTAATATAATATCACTATGCAGGGCAGTAATATAATATCACTCTACAGGGCAGTAATATAATATCACTATGCAGGGCAGTAATATAATATCACTCTGCAGGGCAGTAATATAATATCACTCTACAGGGCAGTAATATAATATCACTATGCAGGGCAGTAATATAATATCACTATGCAGGGCAGTAATATAATATCACTATACAGGGCAGGGCAGTAATATAATATCACTATGCAGGGCAGTAATATAATATCACTATGCAGGGCAGTAATATAATATCACTCTGCAGGGCAGTAATATAATATCACTCTGCAGGGCAGTAATATAATATCACTCTGCAGGGCAGTAATACAGTATCACTCTGCAGGGCAGTAATATAATATCAATATGCAGGGCAGTAATATAATATCACTCTGCAGGGCAGTACTATAATATGACTATGCAGGGCAGTAATATAATATCACTCTGCAGGGCAGTACTATAATATCACTATGCAGGGCAGTAATATAATATCACTATGCAGGGCAGTAATATAATATCACTATACAGGGCAGGGCAGTAATATAATATCACTATGCAGGGCAGTAATATAATATCACTATGCAGGGCAGTAATATAATATCACTCTGCAGGGCAGTAATATAATATCACTCTGCAGGGCAGTAATATAATATCACTCTGCAGGGCAGTAATATAATATCACTCTGCAGGGCATTAATATAATATCACTCTACAGGGCAGTAATATAATATCACTATGCAGGGCAGTAATATAATATCACTATGCAGGGCAGTAATATAATATCACTATGCAGGGCAGTAATATAATATCACTCTGCAGGGCAGTACTATAATATCACTATGCAGGGCAGTAATATAATATCACTATGCAGGGCAGTAATATAATATCACTATACAGGGCAGGGCAGTAATATAATATCACTATGCAGGGCAGTAATATAATATCACTCTGCAGGGCAGTAATATAATATCACTATGCAGGGCAGTAATATAATATCACTCTGCAGGGCAGTAATATAATATCACTCTGCAGGGCAGTAATATAATATCACTCTGCAGGGCAGTAATATAATATCACTATACAGGGCAGGGCAGTAATATAATATCACTATACAGGGCAGGGCAGTAATATAATATCACTATGCAGGGCAGTAATATAATATCACTCTGCAGGGCAGTAATATAATATCACTCTGCAGGGCAGTACTATAATATCACTATGCAGGGCAGTAATATAATATCACTATGCAGGGCAGTAATATAATATCACTCTACAGGGCAGTAATATAATATCACTATGCAGGGCAGTAATATAATATCACTATGCAGGGCAGTAATATAATATCACTATACAGGGCAGGGCAGTAATATAATATCACTATGCAGGGCAGTAATATAATATCACTATGCAGGGCAGTAATATAATATCACTCTGCAGGGCAGTAATATAATATCACTCTGCAGGGCAGTAATATAATATCACTCTGCAGGGCAGTAATACAGTATCACTCTGCAGGGCAGTAATATAATATCAATATGCAGGGCAGTAATATAATATCACTCTGCAGGGCAGTACTATAATATGACTATGCAGGGCAGTAATATAATATCACTCTGCAGGGCAGTACTATAATATCACTATGCAGGGCAGTAATATAATATCACTATGCAGGGCAGTAATATAATATCACTATACAGGGCAGGACAGTAATATAATATCACTATGCAGGGCAGTAATATAATATCACTCTGCAGGGCAGTAATATAATATCACTCTGCAGGGCAGTAATATAATATCACTCTGCAGGGCAGTAATATAATATCACTCTGCAGGGCAGTAATATAATATCACTCTACAGGGGGCAGTAATATAATATCACTATGCAGGGCAGTAATATAATATCACTCTGCAGGGCAGTAATATAATATCACTCTGCAGGGCAGTACTATAATATCACTATGCAGGGCAGTAATATAATATCACTCTGCAGGGCAGTAATATAATATCACTATGCAGGGCAGTAATATAATATCACTATGCAGGGCAGTAATATAATATCACTATACAGGGCAGGGCAGTAATATAATATCACTATGCAGGGCAGTAATATAATATCACTCTGCAGGGCAGTAATATAATATCACTCTGCAGGGCAGTAATATAATATCACTCTGCAGGGCAGTAATATAATTTCACTCTGCAGGGCATTAATATAATATCACTCTACAGGGCAGTAATATAATATCACTATGCAGGGCAGTAATATAATATCACTATGCAGGGCAGTAATATAATATCACTATGCAGGGCAGTAATATAATATCACTCTGCAGGGCAGTACTATAATATCACTATGCAGGGCAGTAATATAATATCACTATGCAGGGCAGTAATATAATATCACTATACAGGGCAGGGCAGTAATATAATATCACTATGCAGGGCAGTAATATAATATCACTCTGCAGGGCAGTAATATAATATCACTCTGCAGGGCAGTAATATAATATCACTCTGCAGGGCAGTAATATAATATCACTCTGCAGGGCAGTAATATAATATCACTCTGCAGGGCAGTAATATAATATCACTATACAGGGCAGGGCAGTAATATAATATCACTATACAGGGCAGGGCAGTAATATAATATCACTATGCAGGGCAGTAATATAATATCACTATGCAGGGCAGTAATATAATATCACTCTGCAGGGCAGTAATATAATATCACTCTGCAGGGCAGTAATATAATATCACTATGCAGGGCAGTAATATAATATCACTCTGCAGGGCAGTAATATAATATCACTCTGCAGGGCAGTAATATAATATCACTCTGCAGGGCAGGGCAGTAATATAATATCACTCTACAGGGCAGTAATATAATATCACTATGCAGGGCAGTAATATAATATCACTCTGCAGGGCAGTAATATAATATCACTCTGCAGGGCAGTAATATAATATCACTCTGCAGGGCAGTAATATAATATCACTCTGCAGGGCAGTAATATAATATCACTATGCAGGGCAGTAATATAATATCAATATGCAGGGCAGTAATATAATATCACTCTGCAGGGCAGTAATATAATATCACTATGCAGGGCAGTAATATAATATCACTCTGCAGGGCAGTACTATAATATCACTATGCAGGGCAGTAATATAATATCACTATGCAGGGCAGTAATATAATATCACTATACAGGGCAGTAATATAATATCACTCTGCAGGGCAGTAATATAATATCACTCTGCAGGGCAGTAATATAATATCACTCTGCAGGGCAGTAATATAATTTCACTCTGCAGGGCATTAATATAATATCACTCTACAGGGCAGTAATATAATATCACTATGCAGGGCAGTAATATAATATCACTATGCAGGGCAGTAATATAATATCACTATGCAGGGCAGTAATATAATATCACTCTGCAGGGCAGTACTATAATATCACTATGCAGGGCAGTAATATAATATCACTATGCAGGGCAGTAATATAATATCACTATGCAGGGCAGGGCAGTAATATAATATCACTCTGCAGGGCAGTAATATAATATCACTCTGCAGGGCAGTAATATAATATCACTATGCAGGGCAGTAATATAATATCACTCTGCAGGGCAGTAATATAATATCACTCTGCAGGGCAGTAATATAATATCACTCTGCAGGGCAGTAATATAATATCACTATACAGGGCAGGGCAGTAATATAATATCACTATGCAGGGCAGGGCAGTAATATAATATCACTATGCAGGGCAGTAATATAATATCACTATGCAGGGCAGTAATATAATATCACTCTGCAGGGCAGTAATATAATATCACTCTGCAGGGCAGTAATATAATATCACTCTGCAGGGCAGTAATATAATATCACTCTGCAGGGCAGTAATATAATATCACTATGCAGGGCAGTAATATAATATCACTCTGCAGGGCAGTAATATAATATCACTCTGCAGGGCAGTAATATAATATCACTATGCAGGGCAGTAATATAATATCACTCTACAGGGCAGTAATATAATATCACTCTGCAGGGCAGTAATATAATATCACTCTGCAGGGCAGGGCAGTAATATAATATCACTCTACAGGGCAGTAATATAATATCACTATGCAGGGCAGTAATATAATATCACTCTGCAGGGCAGTAATATAATATCACTCTGCAGGGCAGTAATATAATATCACTCTGCAGGGCAGGGCAGTAATATAATATCACTCTACAGGGCAGTAATATAATATCACTATGCAGGGCAGTAATATAATATCACTCTGCAGGGCAGTAATATAATATCACTCTGCAGGGCAGTAATATAATATCACTCTGCAGGGCAGTAATATAATATCACTATGCAGGGCAGTAATATAATATCACTATGCAGGGCAGTAATATAATATCACTCTGCAGGGCAGTAATATAATATCACTCTGCAGGGCAGGGCAGTAATATAATATCACTCTGCAGGGCAGTAATATAATATCACTATGCAGGGCAGTAATATAATATCACTCTGCAGGGCAGTAATATAATATCACTCTGCAGGTCAGTAATATAATATCACTATGCAGGGCAGTAATATAATATCACTGCAGGGCAGTAATATAATATCACTCTGCAGGGCAGTAATATAATATCACTATGCAGGGCAGTACTATAATATCACTATGCAGGGCAGTAATATAATATCACTCTACAGGGCAGTAATATAATATCACTCTGCAGGGCAGTACTATATAATATCACTATGCAGGGCAGTAATATAATATCACTATGCAGGGCAGTAATATAATATCACTCTGCAGGGCAGTAATATAATATCACTCTGCAGGGCAGTAATATAATATCACTCTGCAGGGCAGTAATATAATATCACTCTGCAGGGCAGTAATATAATATCACTCTGCAGGGCAGTAATATAATATCACTCTGCAGGGCAGTAATATAATATCACTCTGCAGGGCAGTAATATAATATCACTCTGCACTCTGCAGCAGTACTATAATATCACTCTGCAGGGCAGTAATATAATATCACTATGCAGGGCAGTAATATAATATCACTATACAGGGCAGGGCAGTAATATAATATCACTATGCAGGGCAGTAATATAATATCACTATGCAGGGCAGTAATATAATATCACTCTGCAGGGCAGTAATACAATATCAATCTGCAGGGCAGTAATATAATATCACTATGCAGGGCAGTAATATAATATCACTCTGCAGGGCAGTAATATAATATCACTCTGCAGGGCAGTAATATAATATCACTATGCAGGGCAGTAATATAATATCACTATACAGGGCAGTAATATAATATCACTATGCAGGGCAGTAATATAATATCACTCTGCAGGGCAGTAATATAATATCACTATGCAGGGCAGTAATATAATATCACTCTGCAGGGCAGTAATATAATATCACTATGCAGGGCAGTAATATAATATCACTATGCAGGGCAGTAATATAATATCACTCTGCAGGGCAGTAATATAATATCACTATGCAGGGCAGTAATATAATATCACTATGCAGGGCAGTAATACAATATCACTATGCAGGGCAGTAATATAATATCACTACACAGGGCAGTAATATAATATCACTCTGCAGGGCAGTAATATAATATCACTATGCAGGGCAGTAATATAATATCACTCTGCAGGGCAGTAATATAATATCACTATGCAGGGCAGTAATATAATATCACTCTGCAGGGCAGCAATATAATATCACTATGCAGGGCAGTACTATAATATCACTATGCAGGGCAGTAATATAATATCACTCTACAGGGCAGTAATATAATATCACTCTGCAGGGCAGGGCAGTAATATAATATCACTCTGCAGGGCAGTAATATAATATCACTATGCAGGGCAGTAATATAATATCACTCTGCAGGGCAGTAATATAATATCACTCTGCAGGTCAGTAATATAATATCACTATGCAGGGCAGTAATATAATATCACTGCAGGGCAGTAATATAATATCACTCTGCAGGGCAGTAATATAATATCACTATGCAGGGCAGTACTATAATATCACTATGCAGGGCAGTAATATAATATCACTCTACAGGGCAGTAATATAATATCACTCTACAGGGCAGTACTATAATATCACTATGCAGGGCAGTAATATAATATCACTATGCAGGGCAGTAATATAATATCACTCTGCAGGGCAGTACTATAATATCACTCTGCAGGGCAGTAATACAATATCACTCTGCAGGGCATTAATACAGTATCACTCTGCAGGGCAGTACTATAATATCACTCTGCAGGGCAGTAATACAATATCACTCTGCAGGGCAGTAATATAATATCACTCTGCAGGGCAGTAATATAATATCACTCTGCAGGGCAGTACTATAATATCACTCTGCAGGGCAGTAATATAATATCACTATGCAGGGCAGTAATATAATATCACTATACAGGGCAGGGCAGTAATATAATATCACTATGCAGGGCAGTAATATAATATCACTATGCAGGGCAGTAATATAATATCACTCTGCAGGGCAGTAATACAATATCAATCTGCAGGGCAGTAATACAATACCACTATGCAGGGCAGTAATATAATATCACTCTGCAGGGCAGTAATATAATATCACTCTGCAGGGCAGTAATATAATATCACTATGCAGGGCAGTAATATAATATCACTATACAGGGCAGTAATATAATATCACTATGCAGGGCAGTAATATAATATCACTCTGCAGGGCAGTAATATAATATCACTATGCAGGGCAGTAATATAATATCACTCTGCAGGGCAGTAATATAATATCACTATGCAGGGCAGTAATATAATATCACTATGCAGGGCAGTAATATAATATCACTCTGCAGGGCAGTAATATAATATCACTATGCAGGGCAGTAATATAATATCACTATGCAGGGCAGTAATACAATATCACTATGCAGGGCAGTAATATAATATCACTACACAGGGCAGTAATATAATATCACTCTGCAGGGCAGTAATATAATATCACTACACAGGGCAGTAATATAATATCACTCTGCAGGGCAGTAATATAATATCACTATGCAGGGCAGTAATATAATATCACTCTACAGGGCAGTAATATAATATCACTCTACAGGGCAGTAATATAATACGACTATGCAGGGCAGTAATATAATATCACTATGCAGGGCAGTAATATAATATCACTCTGCAGGGCAGTAATATAATATCACTCTACAGGGCAGTAATATAATATCACTATACAGGGCAGGGCAGTACTATAATATCACTATGCAGGGCAGTAATATAATATCACTATGCAGGGCAGTAATATAATATCACTCTACAGGGCAGTAATATAATATCACTATACAGGGCAGGGCAGTACTATAATATCACTCTGCAGGGCAGTAATATAATATCACTCTGCAGGGCAGTAATATAATATCACTATGCAGGGCAGTAATATAATATCACTCTGCAGGGCAGTAATATAATATCACTATGCAGGGCAGTAATATAATATCACTCTGCAGGGCAGTAATATAATATCACTCTGCAGGGCAGTAATATAATATCACTATGCAGGGCAGTAATATAATATCACTCTGCAGGGCAGTAATATAATATCACTCTGCAGGGCAGTAATATAATATCACTCTGCAGGGCAGTAATATAATATCACTCTACAGGGCAGTAATATAATATCACTCTGCAGGGCAGTAATATAATATCACTCTGCAGGGCAGTAATATAATATCACTCTGCAGGGCAGTAATATAATATCACTATGCAGGGCAGTAATATAATATCACTCTACAGGGCAGTAATATAATATCACTATGCAGGGCAGTAATATAATATCACTCTGCAGGGCAGTAATATAATATCACTCTACAGGGCAGTAATATAATATCACTATGCAGGGCAGTAATATAATATCACTATGCAGGGCAGTAATATAATATCACTATACAGGGCAGGGCAGTAATATAATATCACTATGCAGGGCAGTAATATAATATCACTATGCAGGGCAGTAATATAATATCACTCTGCAGGGCAGTAATATAATATCACTCTGCAGGGCAGTAATATAATATCACTCTGCAGGGCAGTAATACAGTATCACTCTGCAGGGCAGTAATATAATATCAATATGCAGGGCAGTAATATAATATCACTCTGCAGGGCAGTACTATAATATGACTATGCAGGGCAGTAATATAATATCATATCAATATAATATCACTATGCAGGGCAGTAATATAATATCACTATGCAGGGCAGTAATATAATATCACTCTGCAGGGCAGTAATATAATATCACTCTGCAGGGCAGTAATATAATATCACTCTGCAGGGCAGTAATATAATATCACTCTGCAGGGCAGTAATATAATATCACTCTGCAGGGCAGTAATATAATATCACTATGCAGGGCAGTAATATAATATCACTATGCAGGGCAGTAATATAATATCACTCTGCAGGGCAGTACTATAATATCACTATGCAGGGCAGTAATATAATATCACTATGCAGGGCAGTAATATAATATCACTATACAGGGCAGGGCAGTAATATAATATCACTATGCAGGGCAGTAATATAATATCACTCTGCAGGGCAGTAATATAATATCACTCTGCAGGGCAGTAATATAATATCACTCTGCAGGGCAGTAATATAATATCACTCTGCAGGGCAGTACTATAATATCACTCTGCAGGGCAGTAATATAATATCACTATGCAGGGCAGTAATATAATATCACTATACAGGGCAGGGCAGTAATATAATATCACTATGCAGGGCAGTAATATAATATCACTATGCAGGGCAGTAATATAATATCACTCTGCAGGGCAGTAATACAATATCAATCTGCAGGGCAGTAATACAATACCACTATGCAGGGCAGTAATATAATATCACTCTGCAGGGCAGTAATATAATATCACTCTGCAGGGCAGTAATATAATATCACTATGCAGGGCAGTAATATAATATCACTATGCAGGGCAGTAATATAATATCACTCTGCAGGGCAGTAATATAATATCACTATGCAGGGCAGTAATATAATATCACTATGCAGGGCAGTAATATAATATCACTATGCAGGGCAGTAATATAATATCACTATGCAGGGCAGTAATATAATATCACTATGCAGGGCAGTAATATAATATCACTATGCAGGGCAGTAATATAATATCACTCTGCAGGGCAGTAATATAATATCACTATGCAGGGCAGTAATATAATATCACTATGCAGGGCAGTAATATAATATCACTATGCAGGGCAGTAATATAATATCACTCTGCAGGGCAGTAATATAATATCACTACTGCAGGGCAGTAATATAATATCACTATGCAGGGCAGTAATATAATATCACTATGCAGGGCAGTAATATAATATCACTCTGCAGGGCAGTAATATAATATCACTCTACAGGGCAGTAATATAATATCACTATGCAGGGCAGTAATATAATATCACTATGCAGGGCAGTAATATAATATCACTCTGCAGGGCAGTAATATAATATCACTATACAGGGCAGTAATATAATATCACTATACAGGCAGTAATATAATATCACTATGCAGGGCAGTAATATAATATCACTATACAGCAGGGCAGTAATATAATATCACTCTACAGGGCAGTAATATAATATCACTATGCAGGGCAGTAATATAATATCACTCTGCAGGGCAGTAATATAATATCACTCTGCAGGGCAGTAATATAATATCACTCTGCAGGGCAGTAATATAATATCACTCTGCAGGGCAGTAATATATCACTCTGCAGGGCAGTAATATAATATCACTATGCAGGGCAGTAATATAATATCACTCTGCAGGGCAGTAATATAATATCACTCTGCAGGGCAGTAATATAATATCACTCTGCAGGGCAGTAATATAATATCACTCTGCAGGGCAGTAATATAATATCACTCTGCAGGGCAGTAATATAATATCACTCTGCAGGGCAGTAATATAATATCACTCTGCAGGGCAGTAATATAATATCACTATGCAGGGCAGTAATATAATATCACTCTACAGGGCAGTAATATAATATCACTATGCAGGGCAGTAATATAATATCACTCTGCAGGGCAGTAATATAATATCACTCTGCAGGGCAGTAATATAATATCACTATGCAGGGCAGTAATATAATATCACTATGCAGGGCAGTAATATAATATCACTATACAGGGCAGGGCAGTAATATAATATCACTATGCAGGGCAGTAATATAATATCACTATGCAGGGCAGTAATATAATATCACTCTGCAGGGCAGTAATATAATATCACTCTGCAGGGCAGTAATATAATATCACTCTGCAGGGCAGTAATACAGTATCACTCTGCAGGGCAGTAATATAATATCAATATGCAGGGCAGTAATATAATATCACTCTGCAGGGCAGTACTATAATATGACTATGCAGGGCAGTAATATAATATCACTCTGCAGGGCAGTACTATAATATCACTATGCAGGGCAGTAATATAATATCACTATGCAGGGCAGTAATATAATATCACTCTGCAGGGCAGTAATATAATATCACTCTGCAGGGCAGTAATATAATATCACTCTGCAGGGCAGTAATATAATATCACTCTGCAGGGCATTAATATAATATCACTCTACAGGGCAGTAATATAATATCACTATGCAGGGCAGTAATATAATATCACTATGCAGGGCAGTAATATAATATCACTATGCAGGGCAGTAATATAATATCACTCTGCAGGGCAGTAATATAATATCACTAATATAATATCACTATGCAGGGCAGTAATATAATATCACTATGCAGGGCAGTAATATAATATCACTATGCAGGGCAGTAATATAATATCACTCTGCAGGGCAGTAATATAATATCACTAATGCAGGGCAGTAATATAATATCACTCTGCAGGGCAGTAATATAATATCACTCTGCAGGGCAGTAATATAATATCACTATGCAGGGCAGTAATATAATATCACTCTGCAGGGCAGTAATATAAGGGCAGTATCACTCTGCAGGGCAGTAATATAATATCACTCTGCAGGGCATTAATATAATATCACTCTACAGGGCAGTAATATAATATCACTATGCAGGGCAGTAATATAATATCACTATGCAGGGCAGTAATATAATATCACTATGCAGGGCAGTAATATAATATCACTCTGCAGGGCAGTAATATAATATCACTATGCAGGGCAGTAATATAATATCACTATGCAGGGCAGTAATATAATATCACTATACAGGGCAGGGCAGTAATATAATATCACTATGCAGGGCAGTAATATAATATCACTATGCAGGGCAGTAATATAATATCACTCTGCAGGGCAGTAATATAATATCACTATGCAGGGCAGTAATATAATATCACTCTGCAGGGCAGTAATATAATATCACTCTGCAGGGCAGTAATATAATATCACTCTGCAGGGCAGTAATATAATATCACTATACAGGGCAGGGCAGTAATATAATATCACTATACAGGGCAGGGCAGTAATATAATATCACTATGCAGGGCAGTAATATAATATCACTCTGCAGGGCAGTAATATAATATCACTCTGCAGGGCAGTACTATAATATCACTATGCAGGGCAGTAATATAATATCACTATGCAGGGCAGTAATATAATATCACTCTACAGGGCAGTAATATAATATCACTATGCAGGGCAGTAATATAATATCACTCTGCAGGGCAGTAATATAATATCACTCTACAGGGCAGTAATATAATATCACTATGCAGGGCAGTAATATAATATCACTATGCAGGGCAGTAATATAATATCACTATACAGGGCAGGGCAGTAATATAATATCACTATGCAGGGCAGTAATATAATATCACTATGCAGGGCAGTAATATAATATCACTCTGCAGGGCAGTAATATAATATCACTCTGCAGGGCAGTAATATAATATCACTCTGCAGGGCAGTAATACAGTATCACTCTGCAGGGCAGTAATATAATATCAATATGCAGGGCAGTAATATAATATCACTCTGCAGGGCAGTACTATAATATGACTATGCAGGGCAGTAATATAATATCACTCTGCAGGGCAGTACTATAATATCACTATGCAGGGCAGTAATATAATATCACTATGCAGGGCAGTAATATAATATCACTATACAGGGCAGGGCAGTAATATAATATCACTATGCAGGGCAGTAATATAATATCACTATGCAGGGCAGTAATATAATATCACTCTGCAGGGCAGTAATATAATATCACTCTGCAGGGCAGTAATATAATATCACTCTGCAGGGCAGTAATATAATTTCACTCTGCAGGGCATTAATATAATATCACTCTACAGGGCAGTAATATAATATCACTATGCAGGGCAGTAATATAATATCACTATGCAGGGCAGTAATATAATATCACTATGCAGGGCAGTAATATAATATCACTCTGCAGGGCAGTACTATAATATCACTATGCAGGGCAGTAATATAATATCACTATGCAGGGCAGTAATATAATATCACTATACAGTGCAGGGCAGTAATATAATATCACTATGCAGGGCAGTAATATAATATCACTCTGCAGGGCAGTAATATAATATCACTATGCAGGGCAGTAATATAATATCACTCTGCAGGGCAGTAATATAATATCACTCTGCAGGGCAGTAATATAATATCACTCTGCAGGGCAGTAATATAATATCACTATACAGGGCAGGGCAGTAATATAATATCACTATACAGGGCAGGGCAGTAATATAATATCACTATGCAGGGCAGTAATATAATATCACTATGCAGGGCAGTAATATAATATCACTCTGCAGGGCAGTAATATAATATCACTCTGCAGGGCAGTAATATAATATCACTCTGCAGGGCAGTAATATAATATCACTCTGCAGGGCAGTAATATAATATCACTATGCAGGGCAGTAATATAATATCACTCTGCAGGGCAGTAATATAATATCACTATGCAGGGCAGTAATATAATATCACTCTACAGGGCAGTAATATAATATCACTCTACAGGGCAGTAATATAATATCACTCTGCAGGGCAGTAATATAATATCACTCTGCAGGGCAGGGCAGTAATATAATATCACTCTACAGGGCAGTAATATAATATCACTATGCAGGGCAGTAATATAATATCACTCTGCAGGGCAGTAATATAATATCACTCTGCAGGGCAGTAATATAATATCACTCTGCAGGGCAGGGCAGTAATATAATATCACTCTACAGGGCAGTAATATAATATCACTATGCAGGGCAGTAATATAATATCACTCTGCAGGGCAGTAATATAATATCACTCTGCAGGGCAGTAATATAATATCACTCTGCAGGGCAGCAATATAATATCACTATACAGGGCAGTAATATAATATCACTCTGCAGGGCAGTAATATAATATCACTCTGCAGGGCAATAATATAATATCACTATGCAGGGCAGTAATATAATATCACTCTGCAGGGCAGTAATATAATATCACTCTGCAGGGCAGTAATACAATATCACTATGCAGGGCAGTACTATAATATCACTATGCAGGGCAGTAATATAATATCACTCTACAGGGCAGTAATATAATATCACTCTGCAGGGCAGGGCAGTAATATAATATCACTCTGCAGGGCAGTAATATAATATCACTATGCAGGGCAGTAATATAATATCACTCTGCAGGGCAGTAATATAATATCACTCTGCAGGTCAGTAATATAATATCACTATGCAGGGCAGTAATATAATATCACTGCAGGGCAGTAATATAATATCACTCTGCAGGGCAGTAATATAATATCACTATGCAGGGCAGTAATATAATATCACTCTGCAGGGCAGTAATATAATATCACTCTGCAGGTCAGTAATATAATATCACTCTGCAGGTCAGTAATATAATATCACTATGCAGGGCAGTAATATAATATCACTATGCAGGGCAGTAATATAATATCACTCTATAATATCACTCTGCAGGGCAGTAATATAATATCACTATGCAGGGCAGTAATATAATATCACTCTGCAGGGCAGTAATATAATATCACTCTGCAGGGCAGTAATATAATATCACTCTGCAGGGCAGTAATATCAAGGGCAGTATATAATATCACTCTGCAGGGCAGTAATATAATATCACTCTGCAGGGCAGTAATATAATATCACTCTGCAGGGCAGTAATACAGTATCACTCTGCAGGGCAGTAATATAATATCACTCTGCAGGGAAGTACTATAATATCACTCTGCAGGGCAGTAATATAATATCACCATGCAGGGCAGTAATATAATATCACTATACAGGGCAGGGCAGTAATATAATATCACTATGCAGGGCAGTAATATAATATCACTATGCAGGGCAGTAATATAATATCACTCTGCAGGGCAGTAATACAATATCAATCTGCAGGGCAGTAATACAATACCACTATGCAGGGCAGTAATATAATATCACTCTGCAGGGCAGTAATATAATATCACTATGCAGGGCAGTAATATAATATCACTATACAGGGCAGTAATATAATATCACTATGCATGGCAGTAATATAATATCACTCTGCAGGGCAGTAATATAATATCACTATGCAGGGCAGTAATATAATATCACTCTGCAGGGCAGTAATATAATATCACTATGCAGGGCAGTAATATAATATCACTATGCAGGGCAGTAATATAATATCACTCTGCAGGGCAGTAATATAATATCACTATGCAGGGCAGTAATATAATATCACTATGCAGGGCAGTAATACAATATCACTATGCAGGGCAGTAATATAATATCACTACACAGGGCAGTAATATAATATCACTCTGCAGGGCAGTAATATAATATCACTACACAGGGCAGTAATATAATATCACTCTGCAGGGCAGTAATATAATATCACTATGCAGGGCAGTAATATAATATCACTATACAGGGCAGGGCAGTAATATAATATCACTATGCAGGGCAGTAATATAATATCACTCTGCAGGGCAGTAATATAATATCACTCTGCAGGGCAGTAATATAATATCACTATGCAGGGCAGTAATATAATATCACTCTGCAGGGCAGTAATATAATATCACTCTGCAGGGCAGTAATATAATATCACTATGCAGGGCAGTAATATAATATCACTCTGCAGGGCAGTAATATAATATCACTCTGCAGGGCAGTAATATAATATCACTCTGCAGGGCAGTAATATAATATCACTATGCAGGGCAGTAATATAATATCACTCTGCAGGGCAGTAATACAATATCACTCTGCAGGGCAGTAATATAATATCACTATGCAGGGCAGTAATATAATATCACTATGCAATATCACTCTGCAGGGCAGTAATATAATATCACTATGCAGGGCAGTAATATAATATCACTATGCAGGGCAGTAATACAATATCACTCTGCAGGGCAGTAATATAATATCACTATGCAGGGCAGTAATACAATATCACTCTGCAGGGCAGTAATATAATATCACTATGCAGGGCAGTAATACAATATCACTCTGCAGGGCAGTAATATAATATCACTATGCAGGGCAGTAATATAATATCACTATGCAGGGCAGTAATATAATATCACTATGCAGGGCAGTAATATAATATCACTATGCAGGGCAGTAATATAATATCACTATGCAGGGCAGTAATATAATATCACTATGCAGGGCAGTAATATAATATCACTATGCAGGGCAGTAATATAATATCACTATGCAGGGCAGTAATATAATATCACTATGCAGGGCAGTAATATAATATCACTATGCAGGGCAGTAATATAATAATATAATATATCACTATGCAGGGCAGTAATATAATATCACTATGCAGGGCAGTAATATAATATCACTATGCAGGGCAGTAATATAATATCACTATGCAGGGCAGTAATATAATATCACTATGCAGGGCAGTAATATAATATCACTATGCAGGGCAGTAATATAATATCACTCTGCAGGGCAGTAATATAATATCACTCTGCAGGGCAGTAATATAATATCACTATGCAGGGCAGTAATATAATATCACTATGCAGGGCAGTAATATAATATCACTCTGCAGGGCAGTAATATAATATCACTATGCAGGGCAGTAATATAATATCACTATGCAGGGCAGTAATACAATATCACTCTGCAGGGCAGTAATATAATATCACTATGCAGGGCAGTAATATAATATCACTATGCAGGGCAGGGCAGTAATATAATATCACTATGCAGGGCAGGGCAGTAATATAATATCACTATGCAGGGCAGTAATATAATATCACTATGCAGGGCAGTAATATAATATCACTATGCAGGGCAGTAATATAATATCACTATGCAGGGCAGTAATATAATATCACTATGCAGGGCAGTAATATAATATCACTATGCAGGGCAGTAATATAATATCACTATGCAGGGCAGTAATATAATATCACTATGCAGGGCAGTAATATAATATCACTATGCAGGGCAGTAATATAATATCACTATGCAGGGCAGTAATATAATATCACTATGCAGGGCAGTAATATAATATCACTCTGCAGGGCAGTAATATAATATCACTATGCAGGGCAGTAATACAATATCACTCTGCAGGGCAGTAATATAATATCACTATGCAGGGCAGTAATATAATATCACTCTGCAGGGCAGTAATACAATATCACTCTGCAGGGCAGTAATATAATATCACTATGCAGGGCAGTAATATAATATCACTATGCAGGGCAGTAATATAATATCACTCTGCAGGGCAGTGATACAGTATCACTCTGCAAATCATCCAGAACATAAAAAAACAGTAAAGAAATGCCAGTAAAGATGCATCCAGAATGAAGTTGCCTTTATGATGGGGGGGTACTGTAATTCCATATAGTACTGTAATACTGTATAGTACTGTAATACCATATAGTTCTGTAATACTGTATTGTACTGTAATACCATATAGTACTGTAATACTGTATAGTACTGTAATACTGTATAGTACTCTGTATAGTACTCTAATACTGTATAGTACTGTAAGACCTTAAACTACTGTAATACCGTATAGTACTGTAATACTGTATAGTACTGTAATACTGTATAATACTATAAGACCGTAAAATACTGTAATACCGTATAGTACTGTAATACTGTATAGTACTGTAATACCGTAAAATACTGTAATACTGTATAGTACTGTAATACTGTATAGTACTGTAATACTGTATAGTACTGTAAGACCTTATAATACTGTAATACTGTAATACAGTGCATACTGAAACTATTCAAACCTCTTGACTTTTTCCACATTTGTGACCGACCGCCTTGATTCAGTCTTATGTAGCAACATTTGAGTGTGTTTTTGACATTGGATAAAGTAGACTCAGAGCTACAACATGGTATATAATACACTGCATTTGAGGAACAATGGGAAAGTTACTCTGCTTTGAAAGTTGATCAATTTGTAACCCCACTTTTTAGTAAATGGCCCCTGAATCGTTTGGTACCTTCTGAGAGCTCTTCTTTGTCTACACCTATTCAGCCTCGTCCACACCCTCTTAAGCCTTAGCCCCACCCTTCTCTTTAAGGATTCTCATGTGAGGTCGTCTCTTTAAGGATTCTCATGTGATGTCATCTCTTTAAGGATTCTCATGTGAGGTCATCTCTTTAAGGATTCTCATGTGAGGTCATCTCTTTAAGGATTCTCATGTCAAATCAAATCAAATCAAATTGATTTACATAGCCCTTCGTACATCAGCTGATATCTCAAAGTGCTGTACAGCCTAAAACCCCAAACAGCAGGTGTAGAAGCACGGTGGCTAGGAAACACTCCTTAGAAAGGCCAAAACCTAGGAAGAAACCTAGAGAGGAACCAGGCTATGTGGGGTTGCCAGTCCTCTTCAAGGATCTCTCTGTACTTTGCTCCGTTCATCTTTCCCTTAATCCTGCCTAGTCTCTCAGTCCCTGCCGCTGAAAAACATCCCCACAGCATGATGCTGCTATCATCATGCTTCACCATAGGAATGGTGCCAGGTTTCCTCCTGACGTGACGCTTGGCATTCAGGCCAAAGAGTTCAATATTGGATTCATCCGACCATAGAACCTTATTTCTCATGGTCTGAGGGTCTTTAAGAGTCTTTTGGCAAACTCCATGCAGATTTGTGAGTTGTGAGTTACAGGTCTGTGAGAGCCAGAAATCTTGCTTGTTTGTAGATGACCAAGTACTTATTTTCCACCATAATTTGCAAATAAATTCTTTAAAAATCCTACAATCCAACAATGTGATCTTCTGGATTTTTTTTTTTCTCATTTGGTCTGTCATAGTTGAAGTGTATCTATGATGAAAATTACAGGCCTTTCTCATCTTTATAAGTGGGAGAACTTGCACAATTGGTGGCTGACTAAATACTATTTTGCCCCACTGTAGCTTGCCTCTAGTGACTCCCCATCCCGCATGAGGGAGCGTAATCATCGACTGACACTAATTAGCATAACGCAACAGACATAAATATTCCTAGAAAATATTCCTATTCATGAAAATCACAAGTGAAATATATTGAGACACAGCTTAGCCTTTTGTTAATCACCCTGTCATCTCAGAATTTCAAAATATGCTTTACAGCCAAAGCTAGACAAGCATTTGTGTAAGTTTATTGATAGCCTAGCATAGTATTTTGTCCAGCTAGCAGCAGGTAACTTGGTCACGGAAATCAGAAAAGCAATCAAATTAAATAGTTTACCTTAGATGAGCTTCGGATGTTTTCACTCACGAGACTCCCAGTTAGATAGCAAATGCTCCTTTTTTCCAAAAATATTGTTTTTGTAGGCGAAATAGCTCCATTTGTTCTTCACGTTTGGCTGAGAAATCGCCCGGGAATTGCAGTCAAACGCCGAAAAATATTCCAAATTAGCTCCATAATATCGACAGAAACATGGCAAACGTTGTTTATAATCGTTCCTCAAGGTGTTTTTCAAATATCTATTCGATAATATATCAACCGGGACTTCTTAGTAGGAGAGAGAGAAACAATGGCTGCATTTGTCCTTTACGCACCAAACACTCTAAGAGACTTCAGCTGACCACGGACGCAATGTTGACGTTCAGGCTAATTTTTCTAAATAAAAGCCTGAAACTATGTATTGTGACACTAGACACATTAGGGAAGCCATAGAAAAAGGAATCTGGTTGATATCTCATTCACTGATCAATAGGGACGCATAGGAACGCAGAGGTTTCTAAATAAGAGTCCCTTCCTGTTTGGATTTTTCTCAGGCTTTCGCCTGCAACATCAGTTCTGTTATACTCACAGACATTATTTTTACAGTTTTGGAAACTTTTGAGTGTTTTCTATCCTAAACTGTCAATTATATGCATATTCTAGCATCTTGTCCTCACAAAATATCCCGTTTACTACGGGAACGTTATTTTTCCAAAAATGAAAATACTGCCCCCTAGTCACAAAAGGTTAAGTGGGAGAACTTGCACAATTTGTGGCTGACTAAATACTTTTTTCCCCCACTGTATATATTTCACCTTTATTTAACCAGCTAGTTGAGAACAATTTCTCATTTACAACTGCGACCTGGCCAAGATAAAGCAAAGCAGTTCGACACAAACAACAACACAGAGTTACACATTGACATACAGTCAAATAACACAATAGAAAAATCTATGTATAGTGTGTGCAAATGTAGAAGAGAGGCAAAATAATTTCAATTTTTACAGAGGAGTGGGTTCCATCTGGCCACTCTACCATAAAGGCATGATTGGTGGAGTGCTGCAGAGATGGTTGTCCTTCTGGAAAGTTCTCCCATCTCCACAGAGGAACTCTGGAAGTCTGTCAGAGTGACCAACAGGGTACTTGGTCATCTCCCTGACCAAGGCCCTTTTCACCCAATTGCTCAGTTTGGCCGGACGGCCAGCTCTAGGAAGAGTCATGGTGGTTCCAACATCTTCCATTTAAGAATGATGGAGGCCATTGTGTTCTTGGGGAGACCTTCAATGGTTCAGACAATTTTTTGCTACCCTTCCCCAGATCTGTGCTTTGACACAATCCTGTCTCGGAGCTCTATGGACAATTCCTCATGGCTTGGCTTTTGCTCTGAAATGCACTGTCAACTGTGGGACCTTATATAGACAGATGTGTCCTTTTACAAATCATGTTCAATTTAATAAAATTTACCACAGGTGGACTCCAATCAAGTTGTAGAAACATCTCAAGGATGATCAATGGAAACAGGATGCGCCTGAGATCAATTTCACATCTCATAGCAAAGGGTCTGAATTATTTTGTTTTGTTATTTTATTTTGTTGCTATTTCTGTTTTTTATATTGAATACAATAAAAAAAAAACGATTTTCCCTTTGTCATTATCGGGTCATTATCGGGTCATTATCGGGTATTGTGGTGTAGATTGAAATTTAGGAAAAGACTGTAACGTAACAAAATGTGGAAAAAGTCAAGGGGTCTGAAATACTTTCCAAATCCGCTGTCTATGCAATTTACGTAGCAGACACGTTTGTCAGTCCACACATTTTGGTATGTGATCCCAGTTGGAATCGAACCCATAACTCTGGTGTTGCTGGTTCCATTCTCTTATGAACTGAGCCACGTACAGGACCAGTAAAAGTACAATAAAATACTGGAAATTTGCCATCCAAATGAGTGTACGATCCTCCTTCAGGCCAAAAGGTGCATGAACAATGGGGATGTTTACTGCGATTTGGATGAGATCCTATGGACAAATGCTCAAGCCCCTGCTTGATGCAAACTAGAGCTAAACATTACGTTATTGTCATTTCTTTAAATTCTGATTACATTGTGGACAAATCTCTTCAATTATCACAGATAACAAAGATAGAAATTTGATGTTCAGTTAATTTTACTGGGAATTGTATTGTCTAATGTTACAACAGTGTAATGTACTGCATACTACACTCAAAGGGGAACTTTGAACATTAATTTGACATTTTTGTTGCCATAACCGATTGATTAAAAGACTAAATTGAGGAGATATCATTGTGTTGTGTTTTGGTGAATAAGTCAATGTTCTCATTATATTTCACAATAAACCTACAGTATATTTTGGATCAATGGTTGTATGGTGAAATATGTCTACAAACAAATGAATGCAGATGATTATTTTTTTAACTCAATTTCCAATTTCGTGATATACAACTGGAAGTTACAATCTTGTCTAATCGCTGCAACTCCCCAACCGGCTTGGGAGAGGAGGAGGTGGAGTCAGGGTGAGGAATGGTGGGGGTGAGGAGTGAGGTATGGTGGGGGTAGCAGGGTGAGGTATGGTGGGGGTAGCAGGGTGAGGTATGGTGGGGGTAGCAGGGTGAGGTATGGTGGGGGGTAGCAGGGTGAGGAATGGTGAGGGTAGCAGGGTGAGGTATGGTGGGGGTAGCAGGGTGAGGTATGGTGGGGGTAGCAGGGTGAGGTATGGTGGGGGGGGTAGCAGGGTTAGGTATGGTGGGGGTAGCAGGGTGAGGTATGGTGGGGGTAGCAGGGTGAGGTATGGTGGGGGTAGCAGGGTGAGGTATGGTGGGGGTAGGGGGTGAGGTATGGTGGGGGTAGCAAGGTGAGGGTATGGTGGGGAGTAGCAGGGTGAGGTATGGTGGGGGTAGCAGGGTGAGGTATGGTGGGGGTTAGCAGGGTGAGGTATGGTGGGGGTAGCAGGGTGAGGTATGGTGGGGGTAGCAGGGTGAGGTATGGTGGGGGGTAGCAGGGTGGTAGTGAGGTATGGTGGGGGTAGCAGGGTGAGGTATGGTGGGGAGTAGCAGGGTGAGGTATAGTGGGGGTAGCAGGGTGAGGTATGGTGGGGGTAGCAGGGTGAGGTATAGTGGGGGTAGCAGGGTGATGTATGGTGGGGGTAGCAGGGTGAGTATGGTGGGGGTAGGGGTGAGGTATGGTGGGGGGTAGCAGGGTGAGGTATGGTGGGGGTAGCAGGGTGAGGTATGGTGGGGGTAGCAGGGTGAGGTATGGTGGGGCTGTAGCAGGGTGAGGTATGGTGGGGTAGCAGGGTGAGGTATGGTGGGGGTAGCAGGGTGAGGTATGGTGGGGGTAGCAGGGTGAGGTATGGTGGGGGGGTAGTAGGGTGAGGTATGGTGGGGGGTAGCAGGGTGAGGTATGGTGGGGTAGCAGGGTGAGGGTATGTGGGGGTAGCAGGGTGAGGTATGGTGGGGGTAGCAGGGTGAGGTATGGTGGGGAGGTAGCAGGGTGAGGTATGGTGGGGGGTAGCAGGGTGAGGTATGGTGGGGGGTAGCAGGGTGAGGTATGGTGGGGGGTAGCAGGGTGAGGTATGGTGGGGGTAGCAGGGTGAGGTATGGTGGGGGGTAGCAGGGTGAGGTATGGTGGGGGGTAGCAGGGTGAGGTATGGTGGGGGGTAGCAGGGTGAGGTATGGTGGGGGGTAGCAGGGTGAGGTATGGTGGGGGTAGCAGGTGAGGTATGGTGGGGGTAGCAGGGTGAGGAATGGTGGGGGTAGCAGGGTGAGGTATGGTGGGGAGTAGCAGGGTGAGGTATGGTGGGGGTAGCAGGGTGAGGTATGGTGGGGGTAGCAGGGTGAGGTATGGTGGGGTTAGCAGGGTGAGGTATGGTGGGGGTAGCAGGGTGAGGTATGGTGGGGGTAAGCAGTATAGGGGTGAGGTATGGTGGGGGTAGCAGGGTGAGGTATGGTGGGGGAGTAGCAGGGTGAGGTATGGTGGGGGGTAGCAGGGTGAGGTATGGTGGGGGTAGCAGGGTGAGGTATGGTGGGGGTAGCAAGGTGAGGTATGGTGGGGGTAGCAGGGTGAGGTATGGTGGGGGTAGCAGGATGAGGTATGGTGGGGGGTAGCAGGGTGAGGTATGGTGGGGGTAGCAGGGTGAGGTATGGTGGGGGTAGCAGGGTGAGGTATGGTGGGGGTAGCAGGGTGAGGTATGGTGGGGGTAGCAGGGTGAGGTATGGTGGGGGGTAGCAGGGTGAGGTATGGTGGGGGTAGCAGGTGAGGTATGGTGGGGGGTAGCAGGGTGAGGAAGCAGGGTGGTATGGTGGGGGTAGCAGGGTGAGGTATGGTGGGGTTAGCAGGGTGAGGTATGGTGGGGGTTAGCAGGGTGAGGTATAGTGGGGGTAGCAGGGTGAGGTATGGTGGGGGGGTAGCAGGGTGAGGTATGGTGGGGGTAGCAGGGTGAGGTATGGTGGGGGTAGCAGGTGAGTATGGTGGGGTAGCAGGGTGAGGTATGGTGGGGAGTAGCAAGGGTGAGGCATGGTGGGGGTAGCAGGGTGAGGTATGGTGGGGGTAGGAGGGTGAGGTATGGTGGGGGTAGCAGGGTGAGGTATGGTGGGGGCAGGGTAGCAGGGTGAGGTATGGTGGGGGTAGCAGGGTGAGGTATGGTGGGGGTAGCAGGGTGAGGTATGGTGGGGGTAGCAGGGTGAGGTATGGTGGGGGTAGCAGGGTGAGGTATAGTGGGGGTAGCAGGGTGAGGTATGGTGGGGAGTAGCAGGGTGAGGTATGGTGGGGGTAGCAGGGTGAGGTATAGTGGGGGTAGCAGGGTGAGGTATGGTGGGGGTAGCAGGGTGAGGTATGGTGGGGGGTAGCAGGGTGAGTATGGTGGGGGGTAGCAGGGTGAGGTATGGTGGGGGTAGCAGGGTGAGGTATGGTGGGGGTAGCAGGTGAGGTATGGTGGGGGAGTAGCAGGGTGAGGTATGGTGGGGGTAGCAGGGTGAGGTATGGTGGGGGTAGCAGGGTGAGGTATGGTGGGGGTAGCAGGGTGAGGTATGGTGGGGGTAGCAGGGTGAGGTATGGTGGGGGTAGCAGGGTGAGGTATGGTGGGGGTAGCAGGGTGAGTATGGTGGGGGTAGCAGGGTGAGGTATGGTGGGGGTAGCAGGTGAGTGTATGGTGGGGGTAGCAGGGTGAGGTATGGTGGGGGTAGCAGGGTGAGGTATGGTGGGGGTAGCAGGGTGAGGTATGGTGGGGGTAGCAGGGTGAGGTATGGTGGGGGTAGCAGGGTGAGGTATGGTGGGGGGTAGCAGGGTGAGGTATGGTGGGGTAGCAGGGTGAGGTATGGTGGGGGGGTAGCAGGGTGAGGTATGGTGGGGGTAGCAAGGTGAGGTATGGTGGGGGTAGCAGGGTGAGGTATGGTGGGGGTAGCAGGGTGAGGTATGGTGGGGGGTAGCAGGGTGAGGTATGGTGGGGGGTAGCAGGGTGAGGTATGGTGGGGGTAGCAGGGTGAGGTATGGTGGGGGTAGCAGGGTGAGGTATGGTGGGGGTAGCAGGGTGAGGTATAGTGGGGTAGCAGGGTGAGGTATGGTGGGGGTAGCAGGGTGAGGTATGGTGGGGGTAGCAGGGTGAGGTATGGTGGGGGTAGCAGGGTGAGGTATGGTGGGGGTAGCAGGGGTGAGGTATGGTGGGGGTAGCAGGGTGAGGTATGGTGGGGTAGCAGGGTGAGGTATGGTGGGGGTAGCAGGGTGAGGTATGGTGGGGGGTAGCAGGGTGAGGTATGGTGGGGGTAGCAGGGTGAGGTATGGTGGGGGTAGCAGGGTGAGGTATGGTGGGGGTAGCAGGGTGAGGTATGGTGGGGCTGTAGCAGGGTGAGGTATGGTGGGGGTAGCAGGGTGAGGTATGGTGGGGGTAGCAGGGTGAGGTATGGTGGGGGTAGCAGGGTGAGGTATGGTGAGGGGGTAGCAGGGTGAGGTATGGTGGGGGTAGCAGGGTGAGGTATGGTGGGGGTAGCAGGGTGAGGTATGGTGGGGGTAGCAGGGTGAGGTATGGTGGGGGTAGCAGGGTGAGGTATGGTGGGGGGAGTGAGGTATGGTGGGTATGGTGGGGGTAGCAGGGTGAGGTATAGTGGGGGGTAGCAGGGTGAGGTATGGTGGGGGTAGCAGGGTGAGGTATGGTGGGGGTAGCAGGGTGAGGTATGGTGGGGGTAGCAGGGTGAGGTATGGTGGGGGTAGCAGGGTGAGGTATGGTGGGGGTAGCAGGGTGAGGTATGGTGGGGGGTAGCAGGGTGAGGTATGGTGGGGGTAGCAGGGTGAGGTATGGTGGGGGGTAGCAGGGTGAGGTATGGTGGGGGGTAGCAGGGTGAGGATGGTGGGGGTAGCAGGGTGAGGTATGGTGGGGGGTAGCAGGGTGAGGTATGGTGGGGGTAGCAGGGTGAGGTATGGTGGGGGTAGCAGGGTGAGGTATGGTGGGGGTAGCAGGGTGAGGTATGGTGGGGGTAGCAGGGTGAGGTATGGTGGGGGTAGCAGGGTGAGGTATAGTGGGGGGTAGCAGGGTGAGGTATGGTGGGGGTAGCAGGGTGAGGTATAGTGGGGGTAGCAGGGTGAGGTATGGTGGGGGCAGGGTGAGGTATGGTGGGGGTAGCAGGGTGAGGTGGTGGGGGGTAGCAGGGTGAGGTATGGTGGGGGTAGCAGGGTGAGGTATGGTGGGGGGGGTAGCAGGGTGAGGTATGGTGGGGGGGTAGCAGGGTGAGGGCATGGTGGGGGTAGCAGGGTGAGGTATGGTGGGGGGTAGGTAGCAGGGTGAGGTATGGTGGGGGTAGCAGGGTGAGGTATGGTGGGGGTTAGCAGGGTGAGGTATAGTGGGGGGTAGCAGGGTGAGGTATGGTGGGGGTAGCAGGGTGAGGTATGGTGGGGGGTAGCAGGGTGAGGTATGGTGGGGGGTAGCAGGGTGAGGTATGGTGGGGGTAGCAGGGTGAGGTATAGTGGGGGTAGCAGGGTGAGTATGGTGGGGGTAGCAGGGTGAGGTATGGTGGGGTAGCAGGGTGAGGTATGGTGGGGGGTAGCAGGGTGAGGTATAGGTATATGGGGTAGGGGTGAGGTATAGTGGGGGTAGCAGGGTGAGGTATGGTGGGGGTAGCAGGGTGAGGTATGGTGGGGGGTAGCAGGGTGAGGTATGGTGGGGGGGTAGCAGGGTGAGGTATGGTGGGGGTAGCAGGGTGAGGTATAGTGGGGGGGTAGCAGGGTGAGGTATGGTGGGGGTAGCAGGGTGAGGTATGGTGGGGGTAGCAGGGTGAGGTATGGTGGGGGTAGCAGGGTGAGGTATGGTGGGGGTAGCAGGGTGAGGTATAGTGGGGGTAGCAGGGTGAGGTATGGTGGGGGTAGCAGGGTGAGGTATGGTGGGGGTTAGCAGGGTGAGGTATGGTGGGGGGTAGCAGGGTGAGGTATGGTGGGGGGTAGCAGGGTGAGGTATGGTGGGGGTAGCAGGGTGAGGTATGGTGGGGGGTAGCAGGGTGAGGTATGGTGGGGGGTAGCAGGGTGAGGTATGGTGGGGGGTAGCAGGGTGAGGTATAGTGGGGGGTAGCAGGGTGAGAATGGTGGGGGTAGCAGGGTGAGGTATAGTGGGGGGTAGCAGGGTGAGGTATGGTGGGGTAGCAGGGTGAGGTATGGTGGGGGTAGCAGGGTGAGGTATGGTGGGGGTAGCAGGGTGAGGTATGGTGGGGGTAGCAGGGTGAGGTATGGTGGGGGTAGCAGGGTGAGGTATGGTGGGGGTAGCAGGGTGAGGTATGGTGGGGGTAGCAGGGTGAGGTATGAGTGGGGGTAGCAGGTGAGGTATGGTGGGGGGTAGCAGGGTGAGGTATGGTGGGGGTAGCAGGGTGAGTATGGTGGGGGGTAGCAGGGTGAGTATGGTGGGGGGGTAGCAGGGTGAGGTATGGTGGGGGTAGCAGGGTGAGGTATGGTGGGGGTAGCAGGGTGAGGTATGGTGGGGGGTAGCAGGGTGAGGTATGGTGGGGGTAGCAGGGTGAGGTATGGTGGGGGTAGCAGGGTGAGGTATGGTGGGGGGTAGCAGGGTGAGGTATGGTGGGGGTAGCAGGGTGAGAGGTATGGTGGGGGTAGAGGGTGAGGTATGGTGGGGGTAGCAGGGTGAGGTATGGTGGGGGTAGCAGGGTGAGGTATGGTGGGGGTAGCAGGGTGAGGTATGGTGGGGGTAGCAGGGTGAGGTATGGTGGGGGGTAGCAGGGTGAGGTATGGTGGGGGTAGCAGGGTGAGGTATGGTGGGGGTAGCAGGGTGAGGTATGGTGGGGTAGGGTGAGGGTGGGGTGAGGTATGGTGGGGGAGGTAGCAGGGTGAGGTATGGTGGGGGGTAGCAGGGTGAGGTATGGTGGGGGTAGCAGGGTGAGGTATGGTGGGGGGTAGCAGTGAGGTATATGGGGGTAGCAGGGTGAGGTATGGTGGGGGTAGCAGGGTGAGGTATGGTGGGGGTAGCAGGGTGAGGTATGGTGGGGGGTAGCAGGGGGTGAGGTATGGTGGGGGGTAGCAGGGTGAGGTATGGTGGGGGTAGCAGGGTGAGGTATGGTGGGGGTAGCAGGGTGAGGTATGGTGGGGGTAGCAGGGTGAGGTATGGTGGGGGGTAGCAGGGTGGGGGTAGCAGGGTGAGGTATGGTGGGGGGTAGGTAGGGTGAGGTATGGTGGGGGTAGCAGGGTGAGGTATGGTGGGGGTAGCAGGGTGAGGTATGGTGGGGGTAGCAGGGTGAGGTATGGTGGGGGTAGCAGGGTGAGGTATGGTGGGGGGGGGTAGCAGGGTGAGGTATGGTGGGAGGGGAGTAGCAGGGTGAGGTATAGTGGGGGTAGCAGGGTGAGGTATGGTGGGGGTAGCAGGGTGAGGTATGGTGGGGGTAGCAGGGTGAGGAATGGTGGGGTAGCAGGGTGAGGGTATGGTGGGGGTAGCAGGGTGAGGTATGGTGGGGGTAGCAGGATGAGGTATAGTAACAGGGGTGAGGTATAATTAGGGGGTAGCAGGTGAGGTATGGTGGGGGTAGCAGGGTGAGGTATGGTGGGGGGTAGCAGGGTGAGGTATGGTGGGGTAGCAGGGTGAGGTATGGGGGGGGGCAGGGTGAGGTATGGTGGGGGTAGCAGGGTGAGGTATAGGTGGGGGTAGCAGGGTGAGGTATGGTGGGGGTAGCAGGGTGAGGTATGGTGGGGGGTAGCAGGGTGAGGTATGGTGAGGGGTTTAAGGGTGAGGTATGGTGGGGGTAGCAGGGTGAGGTATAGTGGGGTAGCAGGGTGAGGTATGGTGGGGGAGTAGGGTGAGGTATGGTGGGGGGTAGCAGGGTGAGGTATGGTGGGGGTAGCAGGGTGAGGTATGGTGGGGGTAGCAGGGTGAGGTATGGTGGGGGGGTAGCAGGGTGAGGTATGGTGGGGGTAGCAGGGTGAGGTATGGTGGGGGTAGCAGGGTGAGGTATGGTGGGGGTGAGGGTGAGGTATGTGGGGTAGCAGGGTGAGGTATGGTGGGGTAGTGAGGTATGGGGGGTGAGTGTATGGTGGGGGTAGCAGGGTGAGGTATGGTGGGGGTAGCAGGGGTGAGGTATGGTGGGGGGTAGCAGGGTGAGGTATGGTGGGGGTAGCAGGTGTGAGGTATGGTGGGGGTAGCAGGGTGAGGTATGGTGGGGGGTAGCAGGGTGAGGTATGGTGGGGGTAGCAAGGTGAGGTATGGTGGGGTAGCAGGGTGAGGTATGGTGGGGGTAGCAGGGTGAGGTATGGTGGGGGTAGCAGGGTGAGGTATGGTGGGGGTAGCAGGGTGAGGTATGGTGGGGGTAGCAGGGTGAGGTATGGTGGGGAGTAGCAGGGTGAGGTATGGTGGGGGTAGCAGGGTGAGGTATGGTGGGGTAGCAGGGTGAGGTATGGTGGGGGTAGCAGGGTGAGAATATGGTGGTGGGGGTGAGCAGGTGAGGTATGGTGGGGGGTAGCAGGGGTGAGGTATGGTGGGGGGTAGCAGGGTGAGGTATGGTGGGGGTAGCAGGGTGAGTATGGTGGGGGGTAGCAGGGTGAGGTATATGGTGGGGGTAGCAGGGTGAGGTATAGTGGGGTAGCAGGGTGAGGTATGGTGGGGGTAGCAGGGTGAGGTATGGTGGGGGTAGCAGGGTGAGGTATGGTGGGGGTAGCAGGGTGAGGTATGGTGGGGGGTAGCAGGTGAGTATGGTGGGGGTAGCAGGGTGAGGTATGGTGGGGGGTAGCAGGGTGAGGTATGGTGGGGGTAGCAGGGTGAGGTATGGTGGGGGTAGCAGGGTGAGTATAAGGTGGGGTAGAGGGTGAGGTATGGTGGGGGTAGCAGGGTGAGGTATGGTGGGGGTAGCAGGGTGAGGTATGGTGGGGGTAGTAGCAGGGTGAGGTATGGTGGGGGGTAGCAGGGTGAGGTATGGTGGGGGGTAGCAGGGTGAGGTATGGTGGGGGTAGCAGGGTGAGGTATGGTGGGGGTAGCAGGGTGAGGTATGGTGGGGGTAGCAGGGTGAGGTATGGTGGGGGTAGCAGGGTGAGGTATGGTGGGGTAGAGGGTGAGGTATGGTGGGGGTAGCAGGGTGAGGTATGGTGGGGGTAGCAGGGTGAGTATGGTGGGGGTAGCAGGGTGAGGTATAGTGGGGGGGTAGCAGGGTGAGGTATGGTGGGGGTAGCAGGGTGAGGTATGGTGGGGGTAGCAGGGTGAGGTGGGGGTAGGGGTGAGGTATAGTGGGGGTAGCAGGGTGAGGTATGGTGGGGGTAGCAGGGTGAGGTATGGTGGGGGGTAGCAGGGTGAGGTATGGTGGGGGGTAGCAGGGTGAGGTATGGTGGGGGTAGCAGGGTGAGGTATGGTGGGGTAGCAGGGTGAGGTATGGTGGGGGTAGCAGGGTGAGGTATGGTGGGGGTAGCAGGGTGAGGTATGGTGGGGGTAGCAGGGTGAGGTATGGTGGGGGTAGCAGGGTGAGGTATGGTGGGGGTAGCAGGGTGAGGTATGGTGGGGGTAGCAGGGTGAGGTATGGTGGGGGTAGCAGGGTGAGGTATGGTGGGGGTAGCAGGGTGAGGTATATAGTGGGGGGGTAGCAGGGTGAGGTATGGTGGGGGTAGCAGGGTGAGGAATATGGTGGGGGTAGCAGGGTGAGGTATGGTGGGGGTAGCAGGAGTGAGGTATGGTGGGGGTAGCAGGGTGAGGTATGGTGGGGGTAGCAGGGTGAGGTATGGTGGGGGTAGCAGGGTGAGGTATGGTGGAGTAGCAGGGTGAGGGTATGGTGGGTAGGAGTGAGGTATGTGGGGGTAGCAGGGTGAGTATAGTGGGGGTAGCAGGTAAGTATAGGTTAGGTATGGTGGGGGGTAGCAGGGTGAGGGTGGGGAGTAGCAGGGTGAGGTATATAGGTGGGGGTAGCAGGGTGAGGTATAGTGGGGGTAGCAGGGTGAGGTATGGTGGGAGGGTAGCAGGGTGAGGTATGGTGGGGTGAGGTAGCAGGGTGAGGTATATAATGGGGGTAGCAGGGTGAGGTATGGTGGGGGTAGCAGGGTGAGGTATGGTGGGGGTAGCAGGGTGAGGTATGGTGGGGGTAGCAGGGTGAGGTATGGTGGGGGTAGCAGGGTGAGGTATGGTGGGGGTAGCAGGGTGAGGTATGGTGGGGGTAGCAGGGTGAGGTATGGTGGGGGTAGCAGGGTGAGGTATGGTGGGGGGTAGCAGGGTGAGGTATGGTGGGGGTAGCAGGGTGAGGTATGGTGGGGGTAGGTAGCAGGGTGAGGTATGGTGGGGGTAGCAGGGTGAGGTATGGTGTGGGGTTTAAGGGTGAGGTATGGTGGGGGTAGCAGGGTGAGGTATAGTGGGGGGTAGCAGGGTGAGGTATGGTGGGGGGTAGCAGGGTGAGGTATGGTGGGGGGGTAGCAGGGTGAGGTATGGTGGGGGTAGCAGGGTGAGGTATAGTGGGGGTAGCAGGGTGAGGTATGGTGGGGGAGTAGCAGGGTGAGGTATGGTGGGGGTAGCAGGGTGAGGTATGGTGGGGGGTAGCAGGATGAGGTATGGTGGGGGTAGCAGGGTGAGGTATGGTGGGGGTAGGTAGGGTGAGGAGTATGGTGGGGGTAGCAGGGTGAGGTATAGTGGGGGTAGCAGGGTGAGGTATGGTGGAGGGTAGCAGGGTGAGGTATGGTGGGGGTAGCAGGGTGAGGTATGGTGGGGGGTAGCAGGGTGAGGTATGGTGGGGAGTAGCAGGGTGAGGTATAGTGGGGGTAGCAGGGTGAGGTATGGTGGGGGTAGCAGGGTGAGGTATGGTGGGGGTAGCAGGGTGAGGTATGGTGGGGGTAGCAGGGTGAGGTATGGTGGGGGGTAGCAGGATGAGGTATAGTGGGGGTAGCAGGGTGAGGTATAGTGGGGGGTAGCAGGGTGAGGTATAGGTAGGGGTAGCAGGGTGAGTTATGGTGGGGGAGGTAGCAGGGTGAGGTATGGTGGGGGTAGCAGGGTGAGGTATGGTGGGGGGTAGCAGGGTGAGGTATGGTGGGGGTAGCAGGGTGAGTATAGTGGGGTAGCAGGGTGAGGTATGGTGGGGGTAGCAGGGTGAGGTATGGTGGGGGTAGCAGGGTGAGGTATGGTGGGGGTAGCAGGGTGAGGTATGGTGGGGGTAGCAGGGTGAGGTATGGTGGGGGTAGCAGGGTGAGGAATGGTGGGGGTAGCAGGGTGAGGTATAGTGGGGGTAGCAGGGTGAGGTATGGTGGGGGGTAGCAGGGTGAGGTATGGTGGGGGTAGCAGGGTGAGGTATGGTGGGGGTAGCAGGGTGAGGTATGGTGGGGTAGCAGGGTGAGGTATGGTGGGGGGTAGCAGGGTGAGGTATGGTGGGGGTAGCAGGATGAGGTATGGTGGGGGTAGCAGGGTGAGGTATGGTGGGGGGTAGCAGGGTGAGGTATAGTGGGGGGTAGCAGGGTGAGGTATGGTGGGGGTAGCAGGGTGAGGTATGGTATGTGGGGGTAGCAGGGTGAGGTATGGTGGGGGTAGCAGGGTGAGGTATGGTGGGGGTAGCAGGGTGAGGTATGGTGGGGGTAGCAGGGTGAGGTATGGTGGGGGGTAGCAGGGTGAGGTATGGTGGGGGTAGTAGCAGGGTGAGGTATGGTGGGGGGTAGCAGGGTGAGGTATGGTGGGGGTAGCAGGGTGAGGTATGGTGGGGGTAGCAAGGGTGAGGTATGGTGGGGGTAGCAGGGTGAGTATGGTGGGGGTAGCAGGGTGAGGTATGGTGGGGGTAGAGGGTGAGGTATGGTGGGGGGTAGCAGGGTGAGGTATAGTGGGGGTAGCAGGGTGAGGTATAGTGGGGGTAGCAGGGTGAGGTATGGTGGGGGTAGCAGGGTGAGGTATGGTGGGGGTAGCAGGGTGAGGTATGGTGGGGGGTAGCAGGGTGAGGTATGGTGGGGGTAAGGGTGAGGTATGGTGGGGGTAGCAGGGTGAGGTATGGTGGGGGTAGCAGGGTGAGGTATGGTGGGGGGGTAGAAGGGTGAGGTATGGTGGGGCGGTAGCAGGGTGAGGTATGGTGGGGGGTAGCAGGTGAGGTATGTGGGGTAGCAGGGTGAGTATGGTGGGGGTAGCAGGGTGAGGTATGGTGGGGGTAGCAGGGTGAGGTATGGTGGGGGTAGCAGGTGAGGTATAGTGGGGGTAGCAGGGTGAGGTATGGTGGGGGTAGCAGGGTGAGGTATAGTGGGGGGTAGCAGGGTGAGGTATGGTGGGGGTAGCAGGGTGAGGTATGGTGGGGGTAGGGGTGAGGTATGGTGGGGGTAGCAGGGTGAGGTATGGTGGGGGGGTAGCAGGGTGAGGTATGGTGGGGTATGGTAGCAGGGTGAGGTATGGTGGGGGTAGAGGGTGAGGTATGGTGGGGGGTAGCAGGGTGAGGTATAGTGGGGGTAGCAGGGTGAGGTATGGTGGGGGTAGCAGGGTGAGGTATGGTGGGGGGTAGCAGGGTGAGGTATGGTGGGGGGTAGCAGGGTGAGGTATGGTGGGGGGTAGCAGGGTGAGGTATGGTGGGGTAGCAGGGTGAGGTATGGTGGGGGTAGCAGGGTGAGGTATGGTGGGGTAGCAGGGTGAGGTATGGTGGGGGTAGCAGGGTGAGGTATGGTGGGGGTAGCAGGGTGAGTATGGTGGGGGTAGCAGGGTGAGGTATGGTGGGGGGTAGCAGGGTGAGGTATGGTGGGGGTAGCAGGGTGAGGTATGGTGGGGGTAGCAGGGTGAGGTATGTGGGGTAGCAGGGTGAGGTATGGTGGGGGTAGCAGGGTGAGGTATGGTGGGGGTAGCAGGGTGAGGTATGGTGGGGGTAGCAGGGTGAGGTATGGTGGGGGGTAGCAGGGTGAGGTATGGTGGGGGTAGCAGGGTGAGGTATGGTGGGGGTAGCAGGGTGAGGTATGGTGGGGGGTAGCAGGGTGAGGTATGGTGGGGGGTAGCAGGGTGAGGTATGGTGGGGGTAGCAGGGTGAGGTATGGTGGGGGGGTAGCAGGGTGAGGTATGGTGGGGGTAGCAGGGTGAGGTATAGTGGGGGTAGCAGGGTGAGGTATGGTGGGGGTAGCAGGGTGAGGTATGGTGGGGGTAGCAGGGTGAGGTATGGTGGGGGTAGGCAGGGTGAGGTATGGTGGGGGTAGCAGGGTGAGGTATGGTGGGGGTAGCAGGGTGAGGTATGGTGGGGGTAGCAGGGTGAGGTATGGTGGGGGTAGCAGGGTGAGGTATGGTGGGGGGTAGCAGGGTGAGGTATGGTGGGGTAGCAGGGTGAGGTATGGTGGGGGGTAGCAGGGTGAGGTATGGTGGGGGTAGCAGGGTGAGGAATGGTGGGGGGTAGCAGGGTGAGGTATGGTGGGGGGTAGCAGGGTGAGGTATGAGTGGGGGTAGCAGGGTGAGGTATGGTGGGGGTAGCAGGGTGAGATGGTATGGTGGGGGGTAGCAGGGTGAGGTATGGTGGGGGCGGTAGCAGGTGAGGTATGGTGGGGGTAGCAGGGTGAGGTATGGTGGGGGTAGCAGGGTGAGGTATGGTGGGGGGGTAGCAGGGTGAGGTATGGTGGGGGGTAGCAGGGTGAGGTATGGTGGGGGTAGCAGGGTGAGGTATGGTGGGGGGTAGCAGGGTGAGGTATGGTGGGGGGGTAGCAGGGTGAGGTATGGTGGGGGTAGCAGGGTGAGGTATGGTGGGGTTTAGCAGGGTGAGGTATGGTGGGGGTAGCAGGGTGAGGTATGGTGGGGGTAGCAGGGTGAGGTATGGTGGGGGGTAGCAGGGTGAAGGTATGGTGGGGAGTAGCAGGGTGAGGTATGGTGGAGGGTAGCAGGGTGAGGTATGGTGGGGGTAGCAGGGTGAGGTATGGTGGGGGTAAGGGTGAGGTATGGTGGGGGTAGCAGGGTGAGGTATGGTGGGGGTAGCAGGGTGAGGTATGGTGGGGGTAGCAGGGTGAGGTATAGTGGGGGGTAGCAGGGTGAGGTATGGTGGGGGTAGCAGGGTGAGGTTATGGTGGGGGTAGCAGGGTGAGGTATGGTGGGGGTAGCAGGGTGAGGTATGGTGGGGTAGCAGGGTGAGGTATAGTGGGGGTAGCAGGGTGAGGTATGGTGGGGGGTAGCAGGGTGAGGTATGGTGGAGGGTAGCAGGGTGAGGTATGGTGGGGGTAGGTAGCAGGGTGAGGTATGGTGGGGGTAGCAGGGTGAGGTATGGTGGGGTTTAAAAGGGTGAGGTATAGTGGAGGGTAGCAGGGTGAGGTATGGTGGGGGTAGCAGGGTGAGGTATGGTGGGGGTAGGTAGAAGGGTGAGGAATGGTGGGGGTAGTAACAGGGTGAGGTATAGTGGGGGTAGCAGGGTGAGGTATGGTGGGGGGTAGCAGGGTGAGGTATGGTGGGGGTAGCAGGGTGAGGTATGGTGGGGGTAGCAGGGTGAGGTATGGTGGGGGTAGCAGGGTGAGGAATATGGTGGGGGTAGCAGGGTGAGGAATGGTGGGGGGGGGTGAGGTATAGTGGGGGGTAGCAGGGTGAGGTATAGTGGGGTAGGGGTGAGGGAATGGTGGGGGGTAGCAGGGTGAGGTATAGTGGGGGTAACAGGGTGAGGTATGGTGGGGGTGAGGTATGGTGGGGGTAGGAGGGTGAGGTATGGTGGGGGTAGCAGGGTGAGGTATGGTGGGGGGTAGCAGTGAGGTATGGTGGGGGTAGCAGGGTGAGGTATGGTGGGGGTAGCAGGGTGAGGTATGGTGGGGGTAGCAGGTGAGGTATGGTGGGGTAGCAGGGTGAGGTATGGTGGGGGTAGCAGGGTGAGGTATGGTGGGGGTAGCAGGGTGAGGAATGGTGGGGGTAGCAGGGTGAGGTATGGTGGGGGGTAGCAGGGTGAGGTATGGTGGGGGGGGTAGCAGGTGAGGTATGGTGGGGGGTAGCAGGGTGAGGTATGGTGGGGGTAGCAGGTGAGGTATGGTGGGGGTAGCAGGGTGAGGTATGGTGGGGGTAGCAGGGTGAATGGTGGGGGGGTAGCAGGGTGAGGTATAGTGGAGGGGTAGCAGGGTGAGGTATGGTGGGGGGTAGCAGGGTGAGGTATGGTGGGGGTAGCAGAGTGAGGTATGGTGGGGGTAGCAGGGTGAGGTATGGTGGGGGTAGCAGGGTGAGGTATGGTGGGGGTAGCAGGGTGAGGTATAGTGGGGGTAGCAGGGTGAGGTATGGTGGGGGGGGTAGCAGGGTGAGGTATGGTGGAGGGTAGCAGGGTGAGGTATGGTGGGGGTAGCAGGGTGAGGTATGGTGGGGGGTAGCAGGGTGAGGTATGGTGGGGTTTAAGGGTGAGGTATGGTGGGGGGTAGCAGGGTGAGGTATGGTGGGGGTAGCAGGGTGAGGTATGGTGGGGGTAGAAGGGTGAGTATGGTGGGGGGGTAGCAGGGTGAGGTATGGTGGGGGTAGCAGGGTGAGGTATGGTGGGGGTTAGGGTGAGGTATGGTGGGGGTAGCAGGGTGAGGTATAGTGGGGGTAGCAGGTGAGGTATGGTGGGGGTAGCAGGGTGAGGAATGGTGGGGGGGTAGCAGGGTGAGGTATAGTGGGGGTAGCAGGGTGAGGTATGGTGGGGGTAGCAGGTGAGGTATGGTGGGGGTAGCAGGGTGAGGTATGGTGGGGGTAGCAGGGTGAGGTATGGTGGGGGTGGGGGTGGGGTAGCAGGGTGAGGTATGGTGGGGGTAGCAGGGTGAGGTATGGTGGGGGGTAGCAGGGTGAGGTATGGTGGGGGTAGCAGGGTGAGGAATGGTGGGGGGTAGCAGGGTGAGGTATGGTGGGGGGGCAGCAGGTGAGGTATAGTGGGGGTAACAGGGTGAGGTATGGTGGGGGGGTAGCAGGAGTGAGGTATGGTGGGGGTAGCAGGGTGAGGTAATGGTGGGGGTAGCAGGTAGGTATGAGGTATGGTGGGGGTAGCAGGGTGAGGTATGGTGGGGGTAGCAGGGTGAGGTATGGTGGGGGTAGCAGGGTGAGGTATGGTGGGGGTAGCAGGGTGAGTATCTTGGGGGTAGCAGGGTGAGGTATAGTGGGGGGTAGCAGGGTGAGGTATGGTGGGGGGTAGCAGGGTGAGGTATGGTGGGGGTAGCAGGGTGAGGTATGGTGGGGGTAGCAGGGTGAGGTATGGTGGGGGTAGCAGGGTGAGGTATGGTGGGGGGGTAGGGGTGAGGTATGGTGGGGGGTAGGTGATATGGTGGGGGTAGCAGGGTGAGGTATAGTGGGGATAGCAGGGTGAGGTATGGTGGGGGTAGCAGGGTGAGGTATGGTGGGGGGTAGCAGGGTGAGGTATGGTGGGGGTAGCAGGTGAGGTATGGTGGGGGTAGCAGGGTGAGGTATGGTGGGGGTAGCAGGGTGAGGTATGGTGGGGGGTAGCAGGGTGAGGTATGGTGGGGGTAGGTAGCAGGTGAGGTATGGTGGGGGTAGCAGGGTGAGGTATGGTGGGGTTTAGCAGGGTGAGGTATGGTGGGGGGTAGCAGGGTGAGGTATGGTGGGGGTAGCAGGGTGAGGTATGGTGGGGGTAGGGGTGAGGTATAGTGGGGGTAGCAGGGTGAGGTATGGTGGGGGGGGTAGCAGGGTGAGGTATGGTGGGGGGTAGCAGGGTGAGGTATGGTGGGGGGTAGCAGGGTGAGTATGGTGGGGGGGGTAGCAGGGTGAGGTATGGTGGGGTATGGGGTGGGTATGGTGGGGGCAGGGTGAGGTATAGTGGGGGTAGCAGGGTGAGGTATAGTGGGGGTAGCAGGGGTGAGGTATGGTGGGGGTAGCAGGGTGAGGTATAGTGGGGGTAGCAGGGTGAGTATAGTGGGGATAGCAGGGTGAGGTATGGTGGGGGTAGCAGGGTGAGGTATAGTGGGGGGGTAACAGGGTGAGGTATGGTGGGGTAGGGGTGAGGTATGGTGGGGGTAGCAGGGTGAGGTATGGTGGGGGTAGCAGGGTGAGGTATGGTGGGGGTAGCAGGGTGAGGTATGGTGGGGGTAGCAGGGTGAGGAATGGTGGGGGGTAGCAGGGTGAGGTATGGTGGGGGTAGCAGGTGAGGTATGGTGGGGGGTAGCAGGGTGAGGTATGGTGGGGGTAGCAGGGTGAGGTATGGTGGGGGGGTAGCAGGGTGAGGAATGGTGGGGGTAGCAGGGTGAGGTATGGTGGG
>NC_088408.1:984535-1009535 GCF_034236695.1 Oncorhynchus nerka | reverse complement strand
CACACACACACACACCCCCTCCATCACTACGTCAACCCCGCTTCCCCCTTCCCCCTTCCTGTGGTGCGAAGACCGTCAGCTTATGACCGCAAAGTTTTCTGCTCCATGTCCCCACCCCCCTCTCAGATTGGCTACCTGCATCCTCCACCCCGCCAGGGCTACGGTAGTATCTGCCTCCATTCCCCCCACTACGGTCTCTACGGTTACTCTAACCCCCCCACTAACATCGCAGCCAACCCAGACAAGATGGCGGTTTCTTGTGCTGCTGTGGCCAATCAGAACCCTTTCCTTGGCTCCTCCCCCAGTGGAACCCTGACGGACAGTCTGTGCACGCTCAATGGAGACCAGCAGGCCAACTTCCTTTTTGACTCTCGGACGCTGGGATTGTCTGTGAGCCCGTCAGGGGGAGGGGCTTCACAGGTCACCGCCCACATGACCTGAGACACGCTTCTAAACCCTGACCCCCAAGATTGCTATGGCAACAGGCTGCTGCTCCGTGGAGAGGGTGTGGTGTGGAATCACCAGCCAATGAGGGTTGATTAGACATCTCACAGACCAATGGGGAGAGAGAGAGAGAGAGAGCTGGTTTGTGTTAAAGAGAGAGAAATAGAGAACTCCACTGACTAATGGGACAATTTTATTAGCTACCTGTTGTTGTTATTGTTGTTGTTTTTTCTAAGCATCTTATTAAATGAATAAATGGACTGGGACACTATGAGATGCTGAAACATCTGGAGAGGTCTGGTGTGAACAATTCTGGAGACAGGAGTCTGTTATGCACAGAGACAGAGAGACAGAGAGACAGAGAGACAGACTTCAGTTATAAACAGAGATAGAGAGACAGAGAGACAGACTCCAGTTATATACAGAGACAGAGAGACAGAGAGACAGACTCCAGTTATAAACAGAGACAGAGAGACAGAGAGACAGACTCCAGTTATAAACAGAGACAGAGAGACAGAGAGACAGACTCCAGTTATAAACAGAGACAGAGAGACAGAGAGACAGACTCCAGTTATAAACAGAGACAGAGAGACAGACTCCAGTTATAAACAGAGACAGAGAGACAGAGAGACAGACTCCAGTTATAAACAGAGACAGAGAGACAGAGAGACAGACTCCAGTTATAAACAGAGACAGAGAGACAGACTCCAGTTATAAACAGAGATAGAGAGACAGAGAGACAGACTCCAGTTATAAACAGAGACAGAGAGACAGAGAGACAGACTCCAGTTATAAACAGAGACAGAGAGACAGAGAGACAGAGAGACAGACTCCAGTTATAAACAGAGATAGAGAGACAGAGAGACAGACTCCAGTTATAAACAGAGACAGAGAGACAGAGAGACAGACTCCAGTTATACAGAGAGACAGACTCCAGTTATACACAGAGACAGAGAGACAGACTCCAGTTATAAACAGAGACAGAGAGACAGACTCCAGTTATAAACAGAGACAGAGAGACAGACTCCAGTTATATACAGAGACAGAGAGACAGAGAGACAGACACCAGTTATAAACAGAGACAGAGAGACAGACTCCAGTTATAAACAGAGACAGAGAGACAGAGAGACAGACTCCAGTTATAAACAGAGACAGAGAGACAAAGAGACAGACTCCAGTTATAAACAGAGACAGAGAGACAGACTCCAGTTATAAACAGAGACAGAGAGACAGACTCCAGTTATAAACAGAGACAGAGAGACAGAGAGACAGAGAGACAGACTCCAGTTATAAACAGAGACAGAGAGACAGAGAGACAGAGAGACAGACTCCAGTTATAAACAGAGACAGAGAGACAGAGAGACAGAGAGACAGAGAGACAGACTCCAGTTATAAACAGAGACAGAGAGACAAAGAGACAGACTCCAGTTATAAACAGAGACAGAGAGACAGACTCCAGTTATAAACAGAGACAGAGAGACAGACTCCAGTTATAAACAGAGACAGAGAGACAGAGAGACAGAGAGACAGACTCCAGTTATAAACAGAGACAGAGAGAAAGAGAGACAGACTCCAGTTATAAACAGAGACAGAGAGACAGACTCCAGTTATAAACAGAGACAGAGAGACAGAGAGACAGAGTGACAGACTCCAGTTATACACAGAGACAGAGAGACAGACTCCAGTTATAAACAGTGACAGAGAGACAGACTCCAGTTATACACAGAGACAGAGAGACAGAGAGACAGACTCCAGTTATACACAGAGACAGAGAGACAGAGAGACAGACTCCAGTTATACACAGAGACAGAGAGACAGACTCCAGTTATACACAGAGACAGAGAGACAGACTCCAGTTATAAACAGTGACAGAGAGACAGACTCCAGTTATAAACAGAGACAGAGAGACAGAGAGACAGACTCCAGTTATAAACAGAGACAGAGAGACAGAGAGACAGAGAGACAGAGTGACAGAGAGACAGGCTCCAGTTATAAACAGAGACAGAGAGACAGAGAGACAGACTCCAGTTATAAACAGAGACAGAGAGACAGACTCCAGTTATAAACAGAGACAGAGAGACAGACTCCAGTTATAAACAGAGACAGAGAGACAGAGAGACAGAGAGACAGACTCCAGTTATAAACAGAGACAGAGAGAAAGAGAGACAGACTCCAGTTATAAACAGAGACAGAGAGACAGACTCCAGTTATAAACAGAGACAGAGAGACAGAGAGACAGAGTGACAGACTCCAGTTATACACAGAGACAGAGAGACAGACTCCAGTTATAAACAGTGACAGAGAGACAGACTCCAGTTATACACAGAGACAGAGAGACAGAGAGACAGACTCCAGTTATACACAGAGACAGAGAGACAGAGAGACAGACTCCAGTTATACACAGAGACAGAGAGACAGACTCCAGTTATACACAGAGACAGAGAGACAGACTCCAGTTATAAACAGTGACAGAGAGACAGACTCCAGTTATAAACAGAGACAGAGAGACAGAGAGACAGACTCCAGTTATAAACAGAGACAGAGAGACAGAGAGACAGAGAGACAGAGTGACAGAGAGACAGGCTCCAGTTATAAACAGAGACAGAGAGACAGAGAGACAGACTCCAGTTATAAACAGAGACAGAGAGACAGACTCCAGTTATAAACAGAGACAGAGAGACAGAGAGACAGACTCCAGTTATAAACAGAGACAGAGAGACAGACTCCAGTTATAAACAGAGACAGAGAGACATACTCCAGTTATAAACAGAGACAGAGAGACAAAGAGACAGACTCCAGTTATAAACAGAGACAGAGAGACAGAGAGACAGACTCCAGTTATAAACAGAGAAAGAGAGACAGACTCCAGTTATAAACAGAGACAAAGAGACAGAGAGACAGACTCCAGTTATAAACAGAGACAGAGAGACAGAGAGACAGACTCCAGTTACAAACAGAGACAGAGAGACAGAGAGACAGAGAGACAGACTCCAGTTATAAACAGAGACAGAGAGACAGAGAGACAGACTCCAGTTATAAACAGAGACAGAGAGACAGACTCCAGTTATAAACAGAGACAGAGAGACAGACTCCAGTTATAAACAGAGACAGAGAGACAGAGAGACAGAGAGACAGAGAGACAGACTCCAGTTATAAACAGAGACAGAGAGACAGACTCCAGTTATAAACAGAGACAGAGAGACAGAGAGACAGACTCCAGTTATAAACAGAGACAGAGAGACAGAGAGACAGAGAGACAGAGAGACAGAGAGACAGACTCCAGTTATAAACAGAGACAGAGAGACAGAGAGACAGACTCCAGTTATAAACAGAGACAGAGAGACAGACTCCAGTTATAAACAGAGACAGAGAGACAGAGAGACAGACTCCAGTTATAAACAGAGACAGAGAGACAGAGAGACAGACTCCAGTTATAAACAGAGACAGAGAGACAGACTCCAGTTATAAACAGAGATAGAGAGACAGAGAGACAGACTCCAGTTATAAACAGAGACAGAGAGACAGAGAGACAGACTCCAGTTATAAACAGAGACAGAGAGACAGAGAGACAGAGAGACAGACTCCAGTTATAAACAGAGATAGAGAGACAGAGAGACAGACTCCAGTTATAAACAGAGACAGAGAGACAGAGAGACAGACTCCAGTTATACAGAGAGACAGACTCCAGTTATACACAGAGACAGAGAGACAGACTCCAGTTATAAACAGAGACAGAGAGACAGACTTCAGTTATAAACAGAGACAGAGAGACAGACTCCAGTTATATACAGAGACAGAGAGACAGAGAGACAGACACCAGTTATAAACAGAGACAGAGAGACAGACTCCAGTTATAAACAGAGACAGAGAGACAGAGAGACAGACTCAGTTATAAACAGAGACAGAGAGACAAAGAGACAGACTCAGTTATAAACAGAGACAGAGAGACAGACTCAGTTATAAACAGAGACAGAGAGACAGACTCCAGTTATAAACAGAGACAGAGAGACAGAGAGACAGAGAGACAGACTCAGTTATAAACAGAGACAGAGAGACAGAGAGACAGAGAGACAGACTCCAGTTATAAACAGAGACAGAGAGACAGAGAGACAGAGAGACAGAGAGACAGACTCCAGTTATAAACAGAGACAGAGAGACAAAGAGACAGACTCCAGTTATAAACAGAGACAGAGAGACAGACTCCAGTTATAAACAGAGACAGAGAGACAGACTCCAGTTATAAACAGAGACAGAGAGACAGAGAGACAGAGAGACAGACTCCAGTTATAAACAGAGACAGAGAGAAAGAGAGACAGACTCAGTTATAAACAGAGACAGAGAGACAGACTCAGTTATAAACAGAGACAGAGAGACAGAGAGACAGAGTGACAGACTCCAGTTATACACAGAGACAGAGAGACAGACTCCAGTTATAAACAGTGACAGAGAGACAGACTCCAGTTATACACAGAGACAGAGAGACAGAGAGACAGACTCCAGTTATACACAGAGACAGAGAGACAGAGAGACAGACTCCAGTTATACACAGAGACAGAGAGACAGACTCCAGTTATACACAGAGACAGAGAGACAGACTCCAGTTATAAACAGTGACAGAGAGACAGACTCCAGTTATAAACAGAGACAGAGAGACAGAGAGACAGACTCCAGTTATAAACAGAGACAGAGAGACAGAGAGACAGAGAGACAGAGTGACAGAGAGACAGGCTCAGTTATAAACAGAGACAGAGAGACAGAGAGACAGACTCCAGTTATAAACAGAGACAGAGAGACAGACTCCAGTTATAAACAGAGACAGAGAGACAGAGAGACAGACTCCAGTTATAAACAGAGACAGAGAGACAGACTCCAGTTATAAACAGAGACAGAGAGACATACTCCAGTTATAAACAGAGACAGAGAGACAAAGAGACAGACTCCAGTTATAAACAGAGACAGAGAGACAGAGAGACAGACTCCAGTTATAAACAGAGAAAGAGAGACAGACTCCAGTTATAAACAGAGACAAAGAGACAGAGAGACAGACTCCAGTTATAAACAGAGACAGAGAGACAGAGAGACAGACTCCAGTTACAAACAGAGACAGAGAGACAGAGAGACAGAGAGACAGAGAGACAGACTCCAGTTATAAACAGAGACAGAGAGACAGAGAGACAGACTCCAGTTATAAACAGAGACAGAGAGACAGACTCCAGTTATAAACAGAGACAGAGAGACAGACTCAGTTATAAACAGAGACAGAGAGACAGAGAGACAGAGAGACAGAGAGACAGACTCCAGTTATAAACAGAGACAGAGAGACAGACTCCAGTTATAAACAGAGACAGAGAGACAGAGAGACAGACTCAGTTATAAACAGAGACAGAGAGACAGAGAGACAGACTCCAGTTACAAACAGAGACAGAGAGACAGAGAGACAGAGAGACAGAGAGACAGACTCCAGTTATAAACAGAGACAGAGAGACAGAGAGACAGACTCCAGTTATAAACAGAGACAGAGAGACAGACTCAGTTATAAACAGAGACAGAGAGACAGACTCCAGTTATACACAGAGACAGAGAGACAGAGAGACAGACTCCAGTTATAAACAGAGACAGAGAGACAGAGAGACAGACTCCAGTTATACACAGAGACAGAGAGACAGAGAGACAGACTCCAGTTATAAACAGAGACAGAGAGACAGACTCCAGTTATAAACAGAGACAGAGAGACAGAGAGACAGACTCCAGTTATACACAGAGACAGAGAGACAGAGAGACAGACTCCAGTTATAAACAGAGACAGAGAGACAGAGAGACAGACTCCAGTTATACAGAGAGACAGACTCCAGTTATACACAGAGACAGAGAGACAGACTCCAGTTATAAACAGAGACAGAGAGACAGACTCCAGTTATAAACAGAGACAGAGAGACAGACTCCAGTTATATACAGAGACAGAGAGACAGAGAGACAGACACCAGTTATAAACAGAGACAGAGAGACAGACTCCAGTTATAAACAGAGACAGAGAGACAGAGAGACAGACTCCAGTTATAAACAGAGACAGAGAGACAAAGAGACAGACTCCAGTTATAAACAGAGACAGAGAGACAGACTCCAGTTATAAACAGAGACAGAGAGACAGACTCCAGTTATAAACAGAGACAGAGAGACAGAGAGACAGAGAGACAGACTCCAGTTATAAACAGAGACAGAGAGACAGAGAGACAGAGAGACAGACTCCAGTTATAAACAGAGACAGAGAGACAGAGAGACAGAGAGACAGAGAGACAGACTCCAGTTATAAACAGAGACAGAGAGACAAAGAGACAGACTCCAGTTATAAACAGAGACAGAGAGACAGACTCCAGTTATAAACAGAGACAGAGAGACAGACTCCAGTTATAAACAGAGACAGAGAGACAGAGAGACAGAGAGACAGACTCCAGTTATAAACAGAGACAGAGAGAAAGAGAGACAGACTCCAGTTATAAATAGAGACAGAGAGACAGACTCCAGTTATAAACAGAGACAGAGAGACAGAGAGACAGAGTGACAGACTCCAGTTATACACAGAGACAGAGAGACAGACTCCAGTTATAAACAGTGACAGAGAGACAGACTCCAGTTATACACAGAGACAGAGAGACAGAGAGACAGACTCAGTTATACACAGAGACAGAGAGACAGAGAGACAGACTCAGTTATACACAGAGACAGAGAGACAGACTCCAGTTATACACAGAGACAGAGAGACAGACTCCAGTTATAAACAGTGACAGAGAGACAGACTCCAGTTATAAACAGAGACAGAGAGACAGAGAGACAGACTCCAGTTATAAACAGAGACAGAGAGACAGAGAGACAGAGAGACAGAGAGACAGAGTGACAGAGAGACAGGCTCCAGTTATAAACAGAGACAGAGAGACAGAGAGACAGACTCCAGTTATAAACAGAGACAGAGAGACAGACTCCAGTTATAAACAGAGACAGAGAGACAGAGAGACAGACTCCAGTTATAAACAGAGACAGAGAGACAGACTCCAGTTATAAACAGAGACAGAGAGACATACTCCAGTTATAAACAGAGACAGAGAGACAAAGAGACAGACTCCAGTTATAAACAGAGACAGAGAGACAGAGAGACAGACTCAGTTATAAACAGAGAAAGAGAGACAGACTCCAGTTATAAACAGAGACAAAGAGACAGAGAGACAGACTCCAGTTATAAACAGAGACAGAGAGACAGAGAGACAGACTCCAGTTACAAACAGAGACAGAGAGACAGAGAGACAGAGAGACAGAGAGACAGACTCCAGTTATAAACAGAGACAGAGAGACAGAGAGACAGACTCCAGTTATAAACAGAGACAGAGAGACAGACTCCAGTTATAAACAGAGACAGAGAGACAGACTCCAGTTATAAACAGAGACAGAGAGACAGAGAGACAGAGAGACAGAGAGACAGACTCCAGTTATAAACAGAGACAGAGAGACAGACTCCAGTTATAAACAGAGACAGAGAGACAGAGAGACAGACTCCAGTTATAAACAGAGACAGAGAGACAGAGAGACAGACTCCAGTTACAAACAGAGACAGAGAGACAGAGAGACAGAGAGACAGAGAGACAGACTCCAGTTATAAACAGAGACAGAGAGACAGAGAGACAGACTCCAGTTATAAACAGAGACAGAGAGACAGACTCAGTTATAAACAGAGACAGAGAGACAGACTCCAGTTATACACAGAGACAGAGAGACAGAGAGACAGACTCCAGTTATAAACAGAGACAGAGAGACAGAGAGACAGACTCCAGTTATACACAGAGACAGAGAGACAGAGAGACAGACTCCAGTTATAAACAGAGACAGAGAGACAGACTCCAGTTATAAACAGAGACAGAGAGACAGAGAGACAGACTCCAGTTATACACAGAGACAGAGAGACAGAGAGACAGACTCCAGTTATACACAGAGACAGAGAGACAGACTCCAGTTATAAACAGTGACAGAGAGACAGACTCCAGTTATACACAGAGACAGACAGACAGAGAGACAGACTCCAGTTATACACAGAGACAGAGAGACAAAGAGACAGACTCCAGTTATAAACAGAGACAGAGAGACAGAGAGACAGACTCCAGTTATAAACAGAGAAAGAGAGACAGACTCCAGTTATAAACAGAGACAAAGAGACAGAGAGACAGACTCCAGTTATAAACAGAGACAGAGAGACAGAGAGACAGACTCCAGTTACAAACAGAGACAGAGAGACAGAGAGACAGAGAGACAGAGAGACAGACTCAGTTATAAACAGAGACAGAGAGACAGAGAGACAGACTCCAGTTATAAACAGAGACAGAGAGACAGACTCCAGCTATAAACAGAGACAGAGAGACAGACTCCAGTTATAAACAGAGACAGAGAGACAGAGAGACAGAGAGACAGAGAGACAGACTCCAGTTATAAACAGAGACAGAGAGACAGACTCAGTTATAAACAGAGACAGAGAGACAGAGAGACAGACTCCAGTTATAAACAGAGACAGAGAGACAGAGAGACAGACTCCAGTTACAAACAGAGACAGAGAGACAGAGAGACAGAGAGACAGAGAGACAGACTCCAGTTATAAACAGAGACAGAGAGACAGAGAGACAGACTCCAGTTATAAACAGAGACAGAGAGACAGACTCCAGTTATAAACAGAGACAGAGAGACAGACTCCAGTTATACACAGAGACAGAGAGACAGAGAGACAGACTCAGTTATAAACAGAGACAGAGAGACAGAGAGACAGACTCCAGTTATACACAGAGACAGAGAGACAGAGAGACAGACTCCAGTTATAAACAGAGACAGAGAGACAGACTCAGTTATAAACAGAGACAGAGAGACAGAGAGACAGACTCCAGTTATACACAGAGACAGAGAGACAGAGAGACAGACTCCAGTTATATACAGAGACAGAGAGACAGACTCCAGTTATAAACAGAGACAAAGAGACAGAGAGACAGACTCCAGTTATAAACAGAGACAGAGAGACAGAGAGACAGACTCCAGTTACAAACAGAGACAGAGAGACAGAGAGACAGAGAGACAGAGAGACAGACTCCAGTTATAAACAGAGACAGAGAGACAGAGAGACAGACTCCAGTTATAAACAGAGACAGAGAGACAGACTCCAGTTATAAACAGAGACAGAGAGACAGACTCCAGTTATAAACAGAGACAGAGAGACAGAGAGACAGAGAGACAGAGAGACAGACTCCAGTTATAAACAGAGACAGAGAGACAGACTCCAGTTATAAACAGAGACAGAGAGACAGAGAGACAGACTCCAGTTATAAACAGAGACAGAGAGACAGAGAGACAGACTCCAGTTACAAACAGAGACAGAGAGACAGAGAGACAGAGAGACAGAGAGACAGACTCCAGTTATAAACAGAGACAGAGAGACAGAGAGACAGACTCCAGTTATAAACAGAGACAGAGAGACAGACTCCAGTTATAAACAGAGACAGAGAGACAGACTCCAGTTATACACAGAGACAGAGAGACAGAGAGACAGACTCCAGTTATAAACAGAGACAGAGAGACAGAGAGACAGACTCCAGTTATACACAGAGACAGAGAGACAGAGAGACAGACTCCAGTTATAAACAGAGACAGAGAGACAGACTCCAGTTATAAACAGAGACAGAGAGACAGAGAGACAGACTCCAGTTATACACAGAGACAGAGAGACAGAGAGACAGACTCCAGTTATATACAGAGACAGAGAGACAGAGAGACAGACTCCAGTTATAAACAGAGACAGAGAGACAGACTCCAGTTATAAACAGAGACAGAGAGACAGAGAGACAGAGAGACAGAGAGACAGACTCAGTTATAAACAGAGACAGAGAGACAGACTCCAGTTATAAACAGAGACAGAGAGACAGAGAGACAGACTCCAGTTATAAACAGAGACAGAGAGACAGAGAGACAGACTCAGTTACAAACAGAGACAGAGAGACAGAGAGACAGAGAGACAGAGAGACAGACTCCAGTTATAAACAGAGACAGAGAGACAGAGAGACAGACTCCAGTTATAAACAGAGACAGAGAGACAGACTCCAGTTATAAACAGAGACAGAGAGACAGACTCCAGTTATACACAGAGACAGAGAGACAGAGAGACAGACTCCAGTTATAAACAGAGACAGAGAGACAGAGAGACAGACTCCAGTTATACACAGAGACAGAGAGACAGAGAGACAGACTCCAGTTATAAACAGAGACAGAGAGACAGACTCCAGTTATAAACAGAGACAGAGAGACAGAGAGACAGACTCCAGTTATACACAGAGACAGAGAGACAGAGAGACAGACTCCAGTTATACACAGAGACAGAGAGACAGACTCCAGTTATAAACAGTGACAGAGAGACAGACTCCAGTTATACACAGAGACAGACAGACAGAGAGACAGACTCCAGTTATACACAGAGACAGAGAGACAGAGAGACAGACTCCAGTTATATACAGAGACAGAGAGACAGACTCCAGTTATAAACAGAGACAAAGAGACAGAGAGACAGACTCCAGTTATAAACAGAGACAGAGAGACAGAGAGACAGACTCCAGTTACAAACAGAGACAGAGAGACAGAGAGACAGAGAGACAGAGAGACAGACTCCAGTTATAAACAGAGACAGAGAGACAGAGAGACAGACTCCAGTTATAAACAGAGACAGAGAGACAGACTCCAGTTATAAACAGAGACAGAGAGACAGACTCCAGTTATAAACAGAGACAGAGAGACAGAGAGACAGAGAGACAGAGAGACAGACTCCAGTTATAAACAGAGACAGAGAGACAGACTCAGTTATAAACAGAGACAGAGAGACAGAGAGACAGACTCCAGTTATAAACAGAGACAGAGAGACAGAGAGACAGACTCCAGTTACAAACAGAGACAGAGAGACAGAGAGACAGAGAGACAGAGAGACAGACTCAGTTATAAACAGAGACAGAGAGACAGAGAGACAGACTCCAGTTATAAACAGAGACAGAGAGACAGACTCCAGTTATAAACAGAGACAGAGAGACAGACTCCAGTTATACACAGAGACAGAGAGACAGAGAGACAGACTCCAGTTATAAACAGAGACAGAGAGACAGAGAGACAGACTCCAGTTATACACAGAGACAGAGAGACAGAGAGACAGACTCCAGTTATAAACAGAGACAGAGAGACAGACTCCAGTTATAAACAGAGACAGAGAGACAGAGAGACAGACTCCAGTTATACACAGAGACAGAGAGACAGAGAGACAGACTCCAGTTATATACAGAGACAGAGAGACAGAGAGACAGACTCCAGTTATAAACAGAGACAGAGAGACAGACTCCAGTTATAAACAGAGACAGAGAGACAGAGAGACAGAGAGACAGAGAGACAGACTCCAGTTATAAACAGAGACAGAGAGACAGACTCCAGTTATAAACAGAGACAGAGAGACAGAGAGACAGACTCCAGTTATAAACAGAGACAGAGAGACAGAGAGACAGACTCCAGTTACAAACAGAGACAGAGAGACAGAGAGACAGAGAGACAGAGAGACAGACTCCAGTTATAAACAGAGACAGAGAGACAGAGAGACAGACTCCAGTTATAAACAGAGACAGAGAGACAGACTCCAGTTATAAACAGAGACAGAGAGACAGACTCCAGTTATACACAGAGACAGAGAGACAGAGAGACAGACTCCAGTTATAAACAGAGACAGAGAGACAGAGAGACAGACTCCAGTTATACACAGAGACAGAGAGACAGAGAGACAGACTCCAGTTATAAACAGAGACAGAGAGACAGACTCCAGTTATAAACAGAGACAGAGAGACAGAGAGACAGACTCCAGTTATACACAGAGACAGAGAGACAGAGAGACAGACTCCAGTTATACACAGAGACAGAGAGACAGACTCCAGTTATAAACAGTGACAGAGAGACAGACTCCAGTTATACACAGAGACAGACAGACAGAGAGACAGACTCCAGTTATACACAGAGACAGAGAGACAGACTCCAGTTATACACAGAGACAGAGAGACAGACTCCAGTTATAAACAGTGACAGAGAGACAGAGAGACAGACTCCAGTTATACACAGAGACAGACAGACAGAGAGACAGACTCCAGTTATACACAGAGACAGAGAGACAGACTCCAGTTATACACAGAGACAGAGAGACAGACTCCAGTTATAAACAGTGACACAGAGACAGAGAGACAGACTCCAGTTATACACAGAGACAGAGAGACAGAGAGACAGACTCCAGTTATAAACAGAGACAGAGAGACAGACTCCAGTTATAAACAGAGACAGAGAGACAGAGAGACAGACTCCAGTTATACACAGAGACAGAGAGACAGAGAGACAGACTCCAGTTATATACAGAGACAGAGAGACAGAGAGACAGACTCCAGTTATAAACAGAGACAGAGAGACAGACTCCAGTTATAAACAGAGACAGAGAGACAGAGAGACAGAGAGACAGAGAGACAGACTCCAGTTATAAACAGAGACAGAGAGACAGACTCCAGTTATAAACAGAGACAGAGAGACAGAGAGACAGACTCCAGTTATAAACAGAGACAGAGAGACAGAGAGACAGACTCCAGTTACAAACAGAGACAGAGAGACAGAGAGACAGAGAGACAGAGAGACAGACTCCAGTTATAAACAGAGACAGAGAGACAGAGAGACAGACTCCAGTTATAAACAGAGACAGAGAGACAGACTCCAGTTATAAACAGAGACAGAGAGACAGACTCCAGTTATACACAGAGACAGAGAGACAGAGAGACAGACTCCAGTTATAAACAGAGACAGAGAGACAGAGAGACAGACTCCAGTTATACACAGAGACAGAGAGACAGAGAGACAGACTCCAGTTATAAACAGAGACAGAGAGACAGACTCCAGTTATAAACAGAGACAGAGAGACAGAGAGACAGACTCAGTTATACACAGAGACAGAGAGACAGAGAGACAGACTCCAGTTATACACAGAGACAGAGAGACAGACTCAGTTATAAACAGTGACAGAGAGACAGACTCCAGTTATACACAGAGACAGACAGACAGAGAGACAGACTCCAGTTATACACAGAGACAGAGAGACAGACTCCAGTTATACACAGAGACAGAGAGACAGACTCCAGTTATAAACAGTGACAGAGAGACAGAGAGACAGACTCCAGTTATACACAGAGACAGACAGACAGAGAGACAGACTCCAGTTATACACAGAGACAGAGAGACAGACTCCAGTTATACACAGAGACAGAGAGACAGACTCCAGTTATAAACAGTGACACAGAGACAGAGAGACAGACTCCAGTTATACACAGAGACAGAGAGACAGACTCCAGTTATAAACAGTGACAGAGAGACAGACTCCAGTTATACACAGAGACAGACAGACAGAGAGACAGACTCCAGTTATACACAGAGACAGAGAGACAGACTCCAGTTATACACAGAGACAGAGAGACAGACTCCAGTTATAAACAGAGACTGAGAGACAGAGAGACAGACTCCAGTTATAAACAGAGACAGAGAGACAGAGAGACAGACTCCAGTTATAAACAGAGACAGAGAGACAGAGAGACAGAGAGACAGAGAGACAGAGTGACAGAGAGACAGGCTCCAGTTATAAACAGAGACAGAGAGACAGAGAGACAGACTCCAGTTATAAACAGAGACAGAGAGACAGACTCCAGTTATAAACAGAGACAGAGAGACAGAGAGACAGACTCCAGTTATAAACAGAGACAGAGAGACAGACTCCAGTTATAAACAGAGACAGAGAGACAGACTCCAGTTATAAACAGAGACAGAGAGACAAAGAGACAGACTCCAGTTATAAACAGAGACAGAGAGACAGAGAGACAGACTCCAGTTATAAACAGAGAAAGAGAGACAGACTCCAGTTATAAACAGAGACAAAGAGACAGAGAGACAGACTCCAGTTATAAACAGAGACAGAGAGACAGAGAGACAGACTCCAGTTACAAACAGAGACAGAGAGACAGAGAGACAGAGAGACAGACTCCAGTTATAAACAGAGACAGAGAGACAGAGAGACAGACTCCAGTTATAAACAGAGACAGAGAGACAGACTCCAGTTATAAACAGAGACAGAGAGACAGACTCCAGTTATAAACAGAGACAGAGAGACAGAGAGACAGAGAGACAGAGAGACAGACTCCAGTTATAAACAGAGACAGAGAGACAGACTCCAGTTATAAACAGAGACAGAGAGACAGAGAGACAGACTCCAGTTATAAACAGAGACAGAGAGACAGAGAGACAGACTCCAGTTACAAACAGAGACAGAGAGACAGAGAGACAGAGAGACAGACTCCAGTTATAAACAGAGACAGAGAGACAGAGAGACAGACTCCAGTTATAAACAGAGACAGAGAGACAGACTCCAGTTATAAACAGAGACAGAGAGACAGACTCCAGTTATACACAGAGACAGAGAGACAGAGAGACAGACTCCAGTTATAAACAGAGACAGAGAGACAGAGAGACAGACTCCAGTTATACACAGAGACAGAGAGACAGAGAGACAGACTCCAGTTATAAACAGAGACAGAGAGACAGACTCCAGTTATAAACAGAGACAGAGAGACAGAGAGACAGACTCCAGTTATACACAGAGACAGAGAGACAGAGAGACAGACTCCAGTTATATACAGAGACAGAGAGACAGACTCCAGTTATAAACAGAGACAAAGGGACAGAGAGACAGACTCCAGTTATAAACAGAGACAGAGAGACAGAGAGACAGACTCCAGTTACAAACAGAGACAGAGAGACAGAGAGACAGAGAGACAGAGAGACAGACTCCAGTTATAAACAGAGACAGAGAGACAGAGAGACAGACTCCAGTTATAAACAGAGACAGAGAGACAGACTCAGTTATAAACAGAGACAGAGAGACAGACTCAGTTATAAACAGAGACAGAGAGACAGAGAGACAGAGAGACAGAGAGACAGACTCCAGTTATAAACAGAGACAGAGAGACAGAGAGACAGACTCAGTTATAAACAGAGACAGAGAGACAGACTCCAGTTATAAACAGAGACAGAGAGACAGACTCCAGTTATAAACAGAGACAGAGAGACAGAGAGACAGAGAGACAGAGAGACAGACTCCAGTTATAAACAGAGACAGAGAGACAGACTCCAGTTATAAACAGAGACAGAGAGACAGAGAGACAGACTCCAGTTATAAACAGAGACAGAGAGACAGAGAGACAGACTCCAGTTACAAACAGAGACAGAGAGACAGAGAGACAGAGAGACAGAGAGACAGACTCCAGTTATAAACAGAGACAGAGAGACAGAGAGACAGACTCCAGTTATAAACAGAGACAGAGAGACAGACTCCAGTTATAAACAGAGACAGAGAGACAGACTCCAGTTATACACAGAGACAGAGAGACAGAGAGACAGACTCCAGTTATAAACAGAGACAGAGAGACAGAGAGACAGACTCCAGTTATACACAGAGACAGAGAGACAGAGAGACAGACTCCAGTTATAAACAGAGACAGAGAGACAGACTCCAGTTATAAACAGAGACAGAGAGACAGAGAGACAGACTCCAGTTATACACAGAGACAGAGAGACAGAGAGACAGACTCCAGTTATATACAGAGACAGAGAGACAGAGAGACAGACTCCAGTTATAAACAGAGACAGAGAGACAGAGAGACAGACTCCAGTTATAAACAGAGACAGAGAGACAGACTCCAGTTATATACAGAGATAGAGAGACAGAGAGACAGACTCCAGTTATAAACAGAGACAGAGAGACAGACTCCAGTTATATACAGAGATAGAGAGACAGAGAGACAGACTCCAGTTATAAACAGAGTGTCACGGTTTTCTATTGGTGAAGGAGAGTCGGACCAAACTGCAGCGTGTAGATTTCGATCCATGTTTAATAAAACAACGTAACACGAATCAAAACACAAACTCAACAAAACAATAAACGTAATGAAAACCGAAACTGAACTGGTGCAAACTAACACAGAATAAGGACATCAGGACACTAAGGACAATCACCCACAATACAACCAAAGAATATGGCTGCCTAAATATGGTTCCCAATCAGAGACAACGATAACCACCTGCTTCTGATTGAGAACCACTCCAGACAGCCATAGACTTTCCTAGAACACCCTACTAAGCTACAATCCCACTAACATACACACCAAAACCCCCAGACAAAACACACCACAATACAAAAACTCCATGCCACACCCTGGCCTGACCCAATACATGAAGAAAAACACAAAATACTTAGACCAGGGCGTGACAGAACCCCCCCCCTAAGGTGCGGACTCCCGAACGCACCTCAAAACAATAGGGAGGGTCCGGGTGGGCGTCTGTCCATGGTGGCGGCTCCGGCGCGGGACGTGGACCCCACTCAGTCAATGTTTTAGTCCCTTTTTCTCGCGTCCCTGGATAGTCCACCCTCCCCGCCGACCATGGCCTAGTAGTCCTCACCCAGAACCCCACTGGACTGAGGAGCAGATCGGGACTGAAGGACAGCTCGGGACTGAGGCAGCTCGGGACTGAAGGGAAGCTCGGGAGTGAGAGGAAGCTCAGGAGTGAGAGGAAGCTCAGGAGTGAGAGGAAGCTCAGGAGTGAGAGGAAGCTCAGGCAGGTAGATAGATCTACCAGATCCTGGCTGGCTGGTGGTCTCAGCAGATCCTGGCTGACTGGCAGATCCTGGCTGACTGGCAGATCCTGGCCGACTGGCGGATCCTGGCTGACTGGCAGATCCTGGCCGACTTGCGGATCCTGGCTGACTGGCAGATCCTGGCCGACTGGCAGATCGTGGCCGACTGGCAGATCTGGCAGATCTGGAAGAGTCTGGTTGACTGGCAGATCTGGAAGAGTCTGGTTGACTGGCAGATCTGGAAGATCCTGGCTGACTGGCAGATCTGGAAGATCCTGGCTGACTGGCGGATCCGGAAGATCCTGGCTGACTGGCGGATCCTGGCTGACTGGCGGATCCTGGCTGACTGGTGCTACTGGCAGATCCTGGCCGACTGGCACTTCTGGCGGATCCTGGCTGACTGGCACTTCTGGCGGATCCTGGCAGACTGGTGGATCCTGGCTGACTGGTGGATCTAACTGATCCTGACAGACTGGCGACGCTGGGCAGACTGGCGACGCTGGGCAGACTGGCGGCGCTGGGCAGACTGGCGGCGCTGGGCAGACTGGGCAGACTGGCGGCGCTGGGCAGACTGGTGGCGCTGGGCAGACTGGCTGCGCTGGGCAGACTGGCGGCGCTGGGCAGACTGGCGGCGCTGGCGGCGCTGGGAGCACTGGCGGCGCTGGGCAGACTGGCGGCGCTGGGCAGACTGGGAGCACTGGCGGCGCTGGGCAGACTGGAGACTCCGGCAGCGCAGGAGAGGAGAAAGGCTCTGACAGCGCTAAACAGGCGGGAGACTCCGGCAGCGCAGGAGAGGAGACAGGCTCTGGCTGCGCTAAACAGGCGGGAGGCTCCGGCAGCGCAGGAGAGGAGACAGGCTCTGGCTGCGCTAAACAGGCGGGAGACTCCGGCAGCGCTAAACAGGCGAGGCGCACTGAAGGCCTGGTGCGTGGTGCTGGAACTGTTGGTACTGGATCGAGGACACGCACAGGAAGCCTGGTGCGAGGAGCTGCTACCGGAGGACTAGAGTGTGGAGGTGGCACAGGATGGGCTAGACCGTGAAGGCGTACTGGAGATCTTGAGAGCAGTGTTGGCACAGGACGTGCAAGGCTAGGGATGTGCACAGGAGGCCTGGTGCGTGAGGCTGGCACCAACTTCACCAGCCGACTAACACGCACCTCAGGACGAGTATGGAGCGCTAACCCAGGTGCCATCAAATCCCCGTCACGTTCCGTCGGTCGAATTCCATTCAAAAAGCACCAACACAGCAACTCCCTCATTTCTCTCTCCTCCAATTTCCCCATTAACTCCTTCACAGTCTCTGTTTTGCTCACCTCCAACACCGGCTCTGGTTTTGGTCTCCTCCTTGGCTCCTCACGATAAACAGGGAGAGTTGGCTCAGGTCTGACTCCTGACCCTGCCACTCTCTCCCTGAGCCCCCCCCCAAGACATTTTTGGGGTTGATTCTCCGGCTTCCGTCCGCGCCGCCGAGTTTGCTTCGCCAACTCCATTCTCCGATAACCTTCCGCGCACTGCTCCATCGAATCCCAGGCGGGCTCCGGCACATTCCCTGGGTCGACCGCCCACCGGTCTTTCTCCTCCCAAGAAGTATATTCCATACTGTGCTCCTTTTTGGGCTGCTCCTGTTGCCTCTTCTCCTGCTGCACCTTTGGGTGGCTACACTCCCCTGGTTTAGCCCAGGGTCCTCTCCCGTCGAGGATTTCCTCCCATGTCCAGAAATCCTTATTCCTTATCTCCTCTTTGGGCTGCTCCTGCCTGTTGACACGCTGCTTGGTCCGTTGGTGGTGGGTGATTCTGTCACGGTTTTCCAATGGTGAAGGAGAGTCGGACCAAACTGCAGCGTGTAGATTTCGATCCATGTTTAATGAAACAACGTAACACGAGAGAGAGAGACAGAGAGACAGACTCCAGTTATATACAGAGACAGAGAGACAGACTCCAGTTATAAACAGAGACAGAGAGACAGAGAGACAGACTCCAGTTATAAACAGAGACAGAGAGACAGACTCCAGTTATAAACAGAGACAGAGAGACAGAGAGACAGAGAGACAGAGAGACAGACTCCAGTTATAAACAGAGACAGAGAGACAGAGAGACAGACTCCAGTTATAAACAGAGACAAAGAGACAGACTCCAGTTATAAACAGAGACAGAGAGACAGAGAGACAGACTCCAGTTATAAACAGAGACAGAGAGACAGAGAGACAGACTCCAGTTATACACAGAGACAGAGAGACAGAGAGACAGACTCCAGTTATAAACAGAGACAGAGAGACAGAGAGACAGACTCCAGTTATAAACAGAGACAGAGAGACAGACTCCAGTTATAAACAGAGACAGAGAGACAGAGAGACAGACTCCAGTTATAAACAGAGACAGAGAGACAGAGAGACAGACTCCAGTTATATACAGAGACAGAGAGACAGAGAGACAGACTCCAGTTATAAACAGAGACAGAGAGACAGAGAGACAGACTCCAGTTATAAACAGAGACAGAGAGACAGAGAGACAGACTCCAGTTATAAACAGAGACAGAGAGACAGACTCCAGTTATAAACAGAGACAGAGAGACAGAGAGACAGACTCCAGTTATATACAGAGACAGAGAGACAGACTCCAGTTATAAACAGAGACAGAGAGACAGAGAGACAGACTCCAGTTATAAACAGAGACAGAGAGACAAAGAGACAGACTCCAGTTATAAACAGAGACAAAGAGACAAAGAGACAGACTCCAGTTATAAACAGAGACAGAGAGACAGAGAGACAGACTCCAGTTATAAACAGAGACAGAGAGACAGAGAGACAGAGAGACAGACTCCAGTTATATACAGAGACAGAGAGACAGAGAGACAGACTCCAGTTATAAACAGAGACAGAGAGACAGACTCCAGTTATAAACAGAGACAGAGAGACAGAGAGACAGACTCCAGTTATAAACAGAGACAGAGAGACAGACTCCAGTTATACACAGAGACAGAGAGACAGAGAGACAGACTCCAGTTATATACAGAGACAGAGAGACAGAGAGACAGACTCCAGTTATAAACAGAGACAGAGAGACAGAGAGACAGACTCCAGTTATAAACAGAGACAGAGAGACAGAGAGACAGACTCCAGTTATACACAGAGACATAGAGACAGACTCCAGTTATAAACAGAGACAGAGAGACAGACTCCAGTTATAAACAGAGACAAAGAGACAGACTCCAGTTATAAACAGAGACAGAGAGACAAAGAGACAGACTCCAGTTATAAACAGAGACAATTAAGTTTTGGAAACATCTAAAATACAGTGACCCCCTCTCATATCATTACCAAGCCCTGCAATGCCAAGAGCTGAGCAAAGAAAAGAGTCCCCTCATCCAGTTGGTCCTGGGGCTGAGTTCACTAACCTGTTCTACTAACACACTGAGGCCTCAGTCCCCTCACCCAGCTGGTCCTGAGTTCACAAACCTGTTCTACTAACACACTGAAGCCTCAGTCCCCTCATCCAGCTGGTCCTGGGGCTGAGTTCACAAACCTGTTCTACTAACGCACTGAAGCCTCAGTCCCCTCATCCAGCTGGTCCTGGGGCTGAGTTCACAAACCTGCTCTACTAACACACTGAAGCTTCAGGACCAGAACATCCAATCAATCAGGATAAACCAAATTACAACATAGTCAAAACAAAACTGTATTGCTTATTGGGAAACACAAGCACAAGCACAAAGCAAAATGCAGTGCTATCTAGCCCTAAACTGACAGTACACTGGCTAACTATATGGCCATGGTTACTGATCAAAACCTTAGAAAAACCTTGACAAAGTACAGGCTCAGTGAGCACAGCCTTGCCATTGAGAAGGGTAGACACAGGAAAGCCTGGCTCCCTGTAGAGGAAAGGCTGTGTAACCACTGGACCACAGCAGAACCTGGCTCCCTGTAGAGGAAAGGCTGTGCAACCACTGCACCACAGCAGAACCTGGCTCCCTGTAGAGGAAAGGCTGTGTAACCACTGGACCACAGCAGAACCTGGCTCCCTGTAGAGGAAAGGCTGTGCAACCACTGCACAACAGCAGAACCTGGCTCCCTGTAGAGGAAAGGCTGTGTAACTACTGCACCACAGCAGAACCTGGCTCCCTGTAGAGGAAAGGCTGTGCAACCACTGTACAACAGCAGAACCTGGCTCCCTGTAGAGGAAAGGCTGTGTAACCACTGTACAACAGCAGAACCTGGCTCCCTGTAGAGGAAAGGCTGTGTAACCACTGCACCACAGCAGAACCTGGCTCCCTGTAGAGGAAAGGCTGTACAACCACTGCACCACAGCAGAACCTGTCTCCCTGTAGAGGAAAGGCTGTTCAACCAAAGCAGAACCTGGCTCCCTGTAGAGGAAAGGCTGTACAACCACTGCACCACAGCAGAACCTGTCTCCCTGTAGAGGAAAGGATGTGCAACCACTGGACCACAGCAGAACCTGGCTCCCTGTAGAGGAAAGGCTGTGCAACCACTGCACAACAGCAGAACCTGGCTCCCTGTAGAGGAAAGGCTGTTCAACCACAGCAGAACCTGGCTCCCTGTAGAGGAAAGGCTGTACAACCACTGCACCACAGCAGAACCTGTCTCCCTGTAGAGGAAAGGCTGTGTAACCACTGCACCACAGCAGAACCTGGCTCCCTGTAGAGGAAAGGCTGTGCAACCACTGCACCACAGCAGAACCTGGCTCCCTGTAGAGGAAAGGCTGTGTAACCACTGCACCACAGCAGAACCTGGCTCCCTGTAGAGGAAAGGCTGTGTAACCACTGCACCACAGCAGAACCTGGCTCCCTGTAGAGGAAAGGCTGTGTAACCACTGCACCACAGCAGAACCTGGCTCCCTGTAGAGGAAAGGCTGTGTAACCACAGCACCACAGCAGAACCTGGCTCCCTGTAGAGGAAAGGCTGTGTAACCACTGCACCACAGCAGAACCTGGCTCCCTGTAGAGGAAAGGCTGTGTAACCACTGCACCACAGCAGAACCTGGCTCCCTGTAGAGGAAAGGCTGTGTAACCACAGCACCACAGCAGAACCTGGCTCCCTGTAGAGGAAAGGCTGTACAACAGCAGAACCTGGCTCCTTGTAGAGGAAAGGCTGTGCAACCACTGGACCACAGCAGAACCTGGCTCCCTGTAGAGGAAAGGCTGTGCAACCACTGCACCACAGCAGAACCTGAGACGGAGCTGCATTTCCTGACAAAATGTCAAATATATAACACAATTAGAGAGTGTCATTTTCCCAATTTTAAACCCTTATTCAAAGTTTCAAAGACCTCTCTGATGAGGATAGGCTACCCGTCCTGTTGGGGGAGGATGCAGAGAGCTGTGGGTTGGCAGACCACTACATTGCTGCCTGCCATAAGATGAGGGACAGTGTCTGACAGACCAATCAACCTGCACATGTACTCTATGCTCATTGTTATTGTTGAAGGTTATTTTGACCCTTGGTCTGATGACCAGGTGGCGAATCGCATCTCTGCATGTCTGGCAGACATATCAGTGTGGATGACGGATCACCACCTCAAGCTGAACCTCGGCAAGACGGAGCTGCTCTTCCTCCCGGGGAAGGACTGCCCGTTCCATGATCTCGCCATCACGGTTGACAACTCCACTGTGTCCTCCTCCCAGAGCGCTAAGAACCTTGGCGTGATCCTGGACAACACCCTGTCGTTCTCAACTAACATCAAGGCTGTGGCCCGTTCCTGTAGGTTCATGCTCTACAACATCCGCAGAGTACGACCCTGCCTCACACAGGTCCTAATCCAGGCACTTGTCATCTCCCGTCTGGATTACTGCAACTCGCTGTTGGCTGGGCTCCCTGCCTGTGCCATTAAACCCCTACAACTCATCCAGAACGCCGCAGCCCGTCTGGTGTTCAACCTTCCCAAGTTCTCTCGCGTCACCCCGCTCCTCCGCTCTCTCCACTGGCTTCCAGTTGAAGCTCGCATCCGCTACAAGACCATGGTGCTTGCCTACGGAGCTGTGAGGGGAACGGCACCTCAGTACCTCCAGGCTCTGATCAGGCCCTACACCCAAACAATGGCACTGCGTTCATCCACCTCTGGCCTGCTCGCCTCCCTACCACTGAGGAAGTACAGTTCCCGCTCAGCCCAGTCAAAACTGTTCGCTGCTCTGGCCCCCCAATGGTGGAACAAACTCCCTCACGACGCCAGGACAGCGGAGTCAATCACCACCTTCCGGAGACACCTGAAACCCCACCTCTTTAAGGAATACCTAGGATAGGATAAAGTAATCCCTCTCACCCCCCTTAAAAGATTTAGATGCACTACTGTTCCACTGGATGTCATAAGGTGAATGCACCAATTTGTAAGTCGCTCTGGATAAGAGCGTCTGCTAAATGACTTAAATGTAAATGTAAATGTAATGTATGGTGTCTATAGTACAGTCTGAGAGGGAGAAGGCCTGGGCATTATGGTGTCTATAGTAGAGTCTGAGAGGGAGAAGGCCTGGGCAGTATGGTGTCTATAGTACAGTCTGAGAGGGAGAAGGCCTGGGCAGTATGGTGTCTATAGTACAGTCTGAGAGGGAGAAGGCCTGGGCAGTATGGTGTCTATAGTACAGTCTGAGAGGGAGAAGGCCTGGGCAGTATGGTGTCTATAGTACAGTCTGAGAGGGAGAAGGCCTGGGCAGTATGGTGTCTATAGTACAGTCTGAGAGGGAGAAGGCCTGGGCAGTATGGTGTCTATAGTACAGTCTGAGAGGGAGAAGGCCTGGGCAGTATGGTGTCTATAGTACAGTCTGAGAGGGAGAAGGCCTGGGCAGTATGGTGTCTATAGTACAGTCTGAGAGGGAGAAGGACTGGCTAGGGAGGGGGACCTTCCATGATGTGTGATATGCATCCTGGAACTTTGAGGATGAAGATGGTGGCCTAGGATGGACATGGCAATTGAGGCTGTGGTGCGTGATTCAGATCATGTCCTCTAGTAAGGCAAACCATGTATAAGGAACTAAATTAGACATTTACTGAAGGGTAGAGTGGATCAGCAGAGTAGGACACCAAGTCAGAAACCTGCTGTAAGCTAAGGAGAGCTAGAGGAATCACCTTCAACGTATTTACACTGGATGAAGTTCAGAAAGGGACCTGGTCTCCACCTGTCAGGAGTCCCTCCATGCTTCACCCATGGTCCTGTTGAACCCGTGGTCCTATTGAACCCATGGTCCTATTGCACCCATGGTCCTGTTGAACCCATGGTCCTATTGAACCCATGGTCCTGTTGAACCCGTGGTCCTATTGAACCCATGGTCCTATTGCACCAGTATTGCACCCATGGTCCTATTGAACCCATGGTCCTATTGAACCAGTATTGCACCCATGGTCCTATTGCACCCATGGTCCTATTGAACCCATGGTCCTATTGCACCCATGGTCCTATTGCACCCATGGTCCTATTGAACCCATGGTCCTATTGAACCCATGGTCCTATTGAACCAGTATTGCACCCATGGTCCTATTGCACCCATGGTCCTATTGAACCCATGGTCCTATTGAACCAGTATTGCACCCATGGTCCTATTGCACCCATGGTCCTATTGAACCAGTATTGCACCCATGGTCCTATTGAACCAGTATTGCACCCATGGTCCTATTGAACCCATGGTCCTATTGCACCCATGGTCCTATTGCACCAGTATTGCACCCATGGTCCTATTGCACCAGTATTGAACCCATGGTCCTATTGCACCCATGGTCCTATTGAACCCATGGTCCTATTGAACCCATGGTCCTATTGAACCCATGGTCCTATTGCACCAGTATTGCACCCATGGTCCTATTG
>NC_088408.1:977035-979535 GCF_034236695.1 Oncorhynchus nerka | reverse complement strand
TACAACACCCCCACACCCCCTAGAACACCCCACACCCCCTACAACACCCCCACACCCCCTAGAACTCCCCACACCCCCTACAACACCCCACACCCCAACACCCCTAGAACTCCCCCCACACCCCCTACAACACCCCACACCCCAACACCCCCTAGAACTCCCCCACACCCCCCTACAACACCCCCACACCCCAACACCCCCTAGAACTCCCCACACCCCTACAACACCCCCACACCCCAACACCCCCTAGAACTCCCCACACCCCCTACAACACCCCCACACCCCAACACCCCTAGAACTCCCCACACCCCCTACAACACCCCCACACCCCAACACCCCTAGAACTCCCCACACCCCTTACAACACCCCCACACCCCAACACCCCTAGAACTCCCCCACCCCCTACAACACCCCCACACCCCAACACCCCCTAGAACTCCCCACACCCCCTACAACACCCCCACACCCCCACACCCCCTACAACACCCCCACACCCCACACCCCCTACAACACCCCCACACCCCCACACCCCCTACAACACCCCCACACCCCAACACCCCCTAGAACACCCCCACACCCCAACACCCCTAGAACACCCCCACACCCCAACACCCCTAGAACTCCCCCACACCCCCAGAAAAACACCACACCCCTACAACACCCCCACACCCTAAGAAAAACCGCACACCCCTGGAACACCCCCACACCCCAACACCCCTAGAACTCCCCCACACCCCCAGAAAACCCCACACCCCTAGAACACCCCAACACCCCCAGAAAACCCCACACCCCATAGAACACAAACACACCCCCTACAACACAGCCACACCCCCAGAAAACCACCACACCCCCTGGAACACCCCACACCCAACACCCCCTAGAACTCCCCACACCCCCAGAAAAACCCACACCCCTAGAACACCCCAACACACCCCAGAAAACCACCACACCCTAGAACACAAACACACCCCCCAGACCCCCACACCCCCAGAACACAACCACCCTCCCTAGACCCCCACACCTCCCCAGAACACCCCCACCGAACACCCCACACCCCCCCACACACCTCCCCAGAACAGTTTTTATGGGCTAATAGCAGTAAGGACTATCTGTTATTCAATGTGTTTCTATGGGCTAATAGCAGTAAGGACTATCTGTTATTCAATGCATTTCTATTGGCTAATAGCAGTAAGGACTATCTGTTATTCAATGTGTTTCTATGGGCTAATAGCAGTAAGGACTATCTGTTATTCAATGTGTTTCCTAATAGCAGTAAGGACTATCTGTTATTCAATGCATTTCTATTGGCTAATAGCAGTAAGGACTATCTGTTATTCAATGCCTATTGGCTAATAGAAAGGACTATCTGTTATTCAATGTGTTTCCATGGGCTAACAGCAAACACTATCTGTTATTCAATGTGTTTCTACTAATAGCAATAAGGACTATCTGTTATTCAATGTGTCCCAGCAGTAAACCATCTGTTATTCAATGTGTTTCTATGGGCCTAGAGTAAGGACTGTCTGTTATTCAATGTGTTTCTACCCCCCCAGAAAAGGACTATCTGTTATTCAATGTGTTTCTAGGGCTAATAGCAGTAAGGACTATCTGTTATTCAATGTGTCTCTAATAGCAGTAAGGACTATCTGTTATTCAATGTGTTTCTATGAATAGCAGTAAGGACCTGTTATTCAATGTGTTTCCTAATAGCAGTAAGGACTATCTGTTATTCAATGTGTTTCTATGGGCTAATAGCAGTAAGGACTATCTGTTATTCAATGTGTTTCTATGGGCTAATAGCAATAAGGACTATCTGTTATTCAATGTGTTTCTATGGGCTAATAGCAATAAGGACTATCTGTTATTCAATGTGTTTCTATGGGCTAATAGCAGTAAGGACTATCTGTTATTCAATGTGTCTCTAATAGCAGTAAGGACTATCTGTTATTCAATGTGTTTCTATGGGCTAATAGCAGTAAGGACTATCTGTTATTCAATGTGTTTCTATTGGCTAATAGCAGTAAGGACTGTCTGTTATTCAATGTGTATCTATGGGCTAATAGCAGTAAGGACTATCTGTTATTCAATGTGTTTCTATTGGCTAATAGCAGTAAGGCCCAAAATAATATTTAATCAAATACATTTCATGCATACATTTTTGATATTTCAAGGGGTCTTAAAATTCAAAACGAAATAGAAAAATGATCCTAAAACAATTCCATATAGCTGAATAGACACCCCTCCCCAGCTTCGTCAGGTTAACTTAATCAACCATTTGAATTTAATGCCTAAACTTTGAAGTAAAGTTCACAATTTGGTGAGAGCTTTCTGTTGCTGCTTTATCTGAGCGTGCTCCTTTCCCACGGTTACACACCGCCTGATAGGCTGCTAGGACGGACACGCCATTCCCACACAAATGTAGCGTGAGTCCATCGTCTGGGACAACCACTGACAGACAGGGAGCTGTGTGATCACCTCCCAGTCCTCTCATTATTCACAC
>NC_088408.1:837035-969535 GCF_034236695.1 Oncorhynchus nerka | reverse complement strand
TTGTTGGTCATTTTCTTAGGTTGTCTGCTTGAAATTGTTTGATTTGAGCTGAGAGGTCAAATATACTGTTTAGGCTTTCTACTGATGATCTATAGGTGTACCTACCGTAGGTGTCCCCTTCGAAGTCTACTATGTTCATACCCAGTGTGTGACAGAGCTGCAGGAGTTATGAGGAGTTATGACCCATTTTTGTTGGTTTTGTCATAGTTGTGCCTAGAGGGGCATATGAGGGAGGGAAGGCTGTCACCTCCAGGTAGGTGTTTGTCCCCCTGTGTGCTGAGGGTGTCAGGTTCTTGTCCAGTTCTGGCATTTAGGTTGCCACAGACTAGTATGTGTCGCTGGGCCTGGAAATGATTGATGTCACCCTCCAGGAGGAGAAGCTGTCTTCGTTAAAGTATGGGGTTTCTATTGGGGGAATATAGGTAGCACACAGGAGGACATTTTCCTCTGTTGAGATTATTTCCTTATTTATTTTGAGCCGAATGTAAAATGTTCCTGTTCTGATTAATTTAGTAGAGTGGTCTAGGTCTGATCTATATCAGATTATCATACCACCTGGGTAGCAGAAGGAGCATATGCCTGATCTGGGGGGGGGGCTATATGGGGTGTGGCTAAGGTTGGTTTGGGGGGTTGGGGGGATCCTCTTGGTGCAGGTTCTCCTGGAGGGGGTCTCACTGGTCTGGGCGGTGTGTCAATTGATATTTTGCTCCTGTGTGAGCTGCAGGTGCTGTGTTTGAGGGACCTAGTAAAGGAGATGGACCTGGTCAAAGGAGATGGACCTGGTCAAAGGTGATGGACCTGGTCAAAGGAGATGGACCTGGTCAAAGGAGATGGACCTGGTCAAAGGAGATGGACCTGGTCAAAGGTGATGGACCTGGTAAAAGGAGATGGACCTGGTCAAAGGAGATGGACCTGGTCAAAGGAGATGGACCTGGTCAAAGGAGATGGACCTGGTCAAAGGTGATGGACCTGGTCAAAGGTGATGGACCTGGTCAAGGAGATGGACCTGGTCAAAGGTGATGGACCTGGTCAAAGGAGATGGACCTGGTCAAAGGAGATGGACCTGGTCAAAGGTGATGGACCTGGTCAAAGGAGATGGACCTGGTCAAAGGTGATGGACCTGGTCAAAGGAGATGGACCTGGTCAAAGGAGATGGACCTGGTCAAAGGTGATGGACCTGGTCAAAGGAGATGGACCTGGTCAAAGGAGATGGACCTGGTCAAAGGAGATGGACCTGGTCAAAGGAGATGGACCTGGTCAAAGGTGATGGACCTGGTCAAAGGTGATGGACCTGGTCAAAGGAGATGGACCTGGTCAAAGGTGATGGACCTGGTCAAAGGAGATGGACCTGGTCAAAGGAGATGGACCTGGTCAAGGAGATGGACCTGGTCAAAGGTGATGGACCTGGTCAAAGGAGATGGACCTGGTCAAAGGAGATGGACCTGGTCAAAGGTGATGGACCTGGTCAAAGGGAGATGGACCTGGTCAAAGGAGATGGACCTGGTCAAAGGAGATGGACCTGGTCAAATGAGATGGACCTGGTCAAAGGAGATGGACCTGGTCAAAGGAGATGGACCTGGTCAAAGGAGATGGACCTGGTCAAAGGAGATGGACCTGGTCAAAGGTGATGGACCTGGTCAAAGGAGATGGACCTGGTCAAAGGAGATGGACCTGGTCAAAGGTGGTGGACCTGGTCAAAGGTGGTGGACCTGGTCAAAGGTGGTGGACCTGGTCAAAGGTGATGGACCTGGTCAAAGGTGGTGGACCTGGTCAAAGGTGGTGGACCTGGTCAAAGGTGGTGGACCTGGTCAAAGGTGATGGACCTGGTCAAAGGTGGTGGACCTGGTCAAAGGTGGTGGACCTGGTCAAAGGTGGTGGACCTGGTCAAAGGTGGTGGACCTGGTCAAAGGTGGTCAAAGGTGGTCAAAGGTGGTGGACCTGGTCAAAGGTGGTGGACCTGGTCAAAGGTGGTGGACCTGGTCAAAGGTGATGGACCTGGTCAAAGGTGGTCAAAGGTGGTCAAAGGTGGTGGACCTGGTCAAAGGTGGTGGACCTGGTCAAAGGTGGTCAAAGGTGGTCAAAGGTGGTGGACCTGGTCAAAGGTGGTGGACCTGGTCAAAGGTGGTGGACCTGGTCAAAGGTGGTGGACCTGGTCAAAGGTGATGGACCTGGTCAAAGGTGGTCAAAGGTGGTCAAAGGTGGTGGACCTGGTCAAAGGTGGTGGACCTGGTCAAAGGTGGTGGACCTGGTCAAAGGAGATGGACCTGGTCAAAGGTGGTGGACCTGGTCAAAGGTGGTGGACCTGGTCAAAGGTGGTGGACCTGGTCAAAGGTGGTGGACCTGGTCAAAGGTGATGGACCTGGTCAAAGGTGGTCAAAGGTGGTCAAAGGAGATGGACCTGGTCAAAGGTGGTGGACCTGGTCAAAGGTGGTGGACCTGGTCAATGGAGATGGACCTGGTCAAAGGAGATGGACCTGGTCAAAGGTGGTGGACCTGGTCAAAGGTGGTGGACCTGGTCAAAGGTGGTGGACCTGGTCAAAGGTGGTGGACCTGGTCAAAGGAGATGGACCTGGTCAAAGGTGGTGGACCTGGTCAAAGGAGATGGACCTGGTCAAAGGTGGTGGACCTGGTCAAAGGTGGTGGACCTGGTCAAAGGTGGTGGACCTGGTCAAAGGTGGTGGACCTGGTCAAAGGTGGTGGACCTGGTCAAAGGTGGTGGACCTGGTCAAAGGTGGTGGACCTGGTCAAAGGTGGTGGTGGTCAAAGGTGGTGGACCTGGTCAAAGGTGGTCAAAGGTGGTCACCTGGTCAAAGGTGGTGGACCTGGTCAAAGGTGGTGGACCTGGTCAAAGGTGGTGGACCTGGTCAAACCTGGTGGTGGACCTGGTCAAAGGTGGTGGACCTGGTCAAAGGTGGTGGACCTGGTCAAAGGTGGTCAAGGTGGTGGACCTGGTCAAAGGTGGTGGACCTGGTCAAAGGTGGTGGACCTGGTCAAAGGTGATGGACCTGGACCTGGTCAAAGGTGGTGGACCTGGTCAAAGGTGGTGGACCTGGTCAAAGGAGATGGACCTGGTCAAAGGTGGTGGACCTGGTCAAAGGTGGTGGACCTGGTCAAAGGTGGTGGACCTGGTCAAAGGTGGTGGACCTGGTCAAAGGTGATGGACCTGGTCAAAGGTGGTCAAAGGTGGTCAAAGGAGATGGACCTGGTCAAAGGTGGTGGACCTGGTCAAAGGTGGTGGACCTGGTCAAAGGAGATGGTGGTGGACCTGGTCAAAGGTGGTGGACCTGGTCAAAGGTGGTGGACCTGGTCAAAGGTGGTGGACCTGGTCAAAGGTGGTGGACCTGGTCAAAGGTGGTGGACCTGGTCAAAGGTGGTGGACCTGGTCAAAGGTGGTGGACCTGGTCAAAGGTGGTGGACCTGGTCAAAGGTGGTGGACCTGGTCAAAGGTGGTGGACCTGGTCAAGGTGGTGGACCTGGTCAAAGGTGGTGGACCTGGTCAAAGGTGGTGGACCTGGTCAAAGGTGGTGGACCTGGTCAAAGGTGGTCAAAGGGTCACCTGGTCAAAGGTGGTGGACCTGGTCAAAGGTGGTGGACCTGGTCAAAGGTGGTCAAAGGTGGTCAAAGGTGGTGGACCTGGTCAAAGGTGGTGGACCTGGTCAAAGGTGGTCAAAGGTGGTCAAAGGTGGTGGACCTGGTCAAAGGTGGTGGACCTGGTCAAAGGTGGTGGACCTGGTCAAAGGTGGTGGACCTGGTCAAAGGTGGTGGACCTGGTCAAAGGTGGTGGACCTGGTCAAAGGTGGTCAAAGGTGGTCAAAGGTGGTGGACCTGGTCAAAGGTGGTGGACCTGGTCAAAGGTGGTGGACCTGGTCAAAGGTGATGGACCTGGTCAAAGGTGGTCAAAGGTGGTCAAAGGTGGTGGACCTGGTCAAAGGTGGTGGACCTGGTCAAAGGTGGTCAAAGGTGGTCAAAGGTGGTGGACCTGGTCAAAGGTGGTGGACCTGGTCAAAGGTGGTGGACCTGGTCAAATCTGGTGGACCTGGTCAAAGGTGATGGACCTGGTCAAAGGTGGTCAAAGGTGGTCAAAGGTGGTGGACCTGGTCAAAGGTGGTGGACCTGGTCAAAGGTGGTGGACCTGGTCAAAGGAGATGGACCTGGTCAAAGGTGGTGGACCTGGTCAAAGGTGGTGGACCTGGTCAAAGGTGGTGGACCTGGTCAAAGGTGGTGGACCTGGTCAAAGGTGACCTGGACCTGGTCAAAGGTGGTCAAAGGTGGTCAAAGGAGGTGGACCTGGTCAAAGGTGGTGGACCTGGTCAAAGGTGGTGGACCTGGTCAATGGGTGGACCTGGTCAAAGGAGGTGGACCTGGTCAAAGGTGGTGGACCTGGTCAAAGGTGGTGGACCTGGTCAAAGGTGATGTGGTCAAAGGTGGTCAAAGGTGGTCAAAGGTGGTGGACCTGGTCAAAGGTGGTGGACCTGGTCAAAGGTGGTGGACCTGGTCAAAGGTGGTGGACCTGGTCAAAGGTGGTGGACCTGGTCAAAGGTGGTGGACCTGGTCAAAGGTGGTGGACCTGGTCAAAGGTGGTGGACCTGGTCAAAGGTGGTGGACCTGGTCAAAGGTGGTGGACCTGGTCAAAGGTGGTGGACCTGGTCAAAGGAGATGGACCTGGTCAAAGGTGGTCAAAGGTGGTCAAAGGTGGTGGACCTGGTCAAAGGTGGTCAAAGGTGGTCAAAGGTGGTGGACCTGGTCAAAGGTGGTGGACCTGGTCAAAGGTGGTGGACCCATCAAAGGTGGTGGACCTGGTCAAAGGTGGTGGACCTGGTCAAAGGTGGTGGACCTGGTCAAAGGTGATGGACCTGGTCAAGGGGTGGACCTGGTCAAAGGTGGTGGACCTGGTCAAAGGTGGTCAACCTGGTCAAAGGTGGTGGACCTGGTCAAAGGTGGTGGACCTGGTCAAAGGTGGTGGACCTGGTCAAAGGTGGGACCTGGTCAAAGGTGGTGGTCAAAGGTGGTGGACCTGGTCAAGGTGGTGGACCTGGTCAAAGGTGGTGGACCTGGTGGAGATGGACCTGGTCAAAGGTGGTGGACCTGGTCAAAGGGACCTGTGGACCTGGTCAAGGTGGTGGACCTGGTCAAAGGTGGTGGACCTGGTGGTGGACCTGGTCAAAGGTGATGGACCTGGTCAAAGGTGGTGGACCTGGTCAAAGGTGGTGGACCTGGTCAAAGGAGATGGACCTGGTCAAAGGTGGTCAAAGGACCTGGTCAAAGGTGGTGGACCTGGTCAAAGGTGGTGGACCTGGTCAAAGGTCAAAGGTGTGGTCAAAGGAGATGGACCTGGTCAAAGGTGGTGGACCTGGTCAAAGGTGGTGGACCTGGTCAAGGTGGTGGACCTGGTCAAAGGTGGTGGACCTGGTCAAAGGACCTGGTCAGGTGGACCTGGTCAAAGGTGGTGGGACCTGGTCAAAGGTGGTGGACCTGGTCAAAGGTGGTGGACCTGGTCAAGGTGGTGGTGGTGGACCTGGTCAAAGGTGGTGGACCTGGTGATGGACCTGGTCAAAGGTGGTGGACCTGGTCAAAGGTGGTCCTGGTCAAAGGTGGTGGACCTGGTCAAAGGTGGTGGACCTGGTCAAAGGTGATGGACCTGGTCAAAGGTGGTGGACCTGGTCAAAGGTGGTGGACCTGGTCTGGTCAAGGTGGTGGACCTGGTCAAAGGTGGTGGACCTGTGGTGGACCTGGTCAAAGGTGGTGGACCTGGTCAAGGTGGTGGACCTGGTCAAAGGTGGTGGACCTGGTCAAAGGTGGTGGACCTGGTCAAAGGTGGTGGACCTGGTCAAAGGTGGTGGACCTGGTCAAAGGTGGTGGACCTGGTCAAAGGTGGTGGACCTGGTCAAAGGTGGTGGACCTGGTCAAAGGTGGTGGACCTGGTCAAAGGTGGTGGACCTGGTCAAAGGTGGTGGACCTGGTCAAAGGTGGTCAAAGGTGGTGGACCTGGTCAAAGGTGGTCAAAGGTGGTGGACCTGGTCAAAGGAGATGGACCTGGTCAAAGGAGATGGACCTGGTCAAAGGTGATGGACCTGGTCAAAGGTGGTGGACCTGGTCAAAGGTGGTGGACCTGGTCAAAGGTGGTGGACCTGGTCAAAGGTGGTGGACCTGGTCAAAGGTGGTGGACCTGGTCAAAGGTGGTGGACCTGGTCAAGGTGGTGGACCTGGTCAAAGGTGGTGGACCTGGTCAAAGGTGGTGGACCTGGTCAAAGGTGGTGGACCTGGTCAAAGGTGGTGGACCTGGTCAAAGGTGGTGGACCTGGTCAAAGGTGGTGGACCTGGTCAAAGGTGGTGGACCTGGTCAAAGGTGGTGGACCTGGTCAAAGGTGGTGGACCTGGTCAAAGGTGGTGGACCTGGTCAAAGGTGGTGGTGGTGGTCAAAGGTGGTGGACCTGGTCAAAGGTGGACCTGGTCAAAGGAGATGGACCTGGTCAAAGGTGGTGGACCTGGTCAAAGGTGGTGGACCTGGTCAAAGGTGGTGGACCTGGTCAAAGGTGGTGGACCTGGTCAAAGGTGGTGGACCTGGTCAAAGGTGGTGGACCTGGTCAAAGGTGGTGGACCTGGTCAAAGGTGGTGGACCTGGTCAAAGGTGGTGGACCTGGTCAAAGGTGGTGGACCTCAAAGGTGGTGGACCTGGTCAAAGGTGGTGGACCTGGTCAAAGGTGGTGGACCTGGTCAAAGGTGGTGGACCTGGTCAAAGGTGGTGGACCTGGGTCAAAGGTGGGGTCAAAGGTGGTGGACCTGGTCAAAGGAGATGGACCTGGTCAAAGGTGGTGGACCTGGTCAAAGGTGGTGGACCTGGTCAAAGGTGGTGGACCTGGTCAAAGGAGATGGACCTGGTCAAAGGTGGTGGACCTGGTCAAAGGTGGTGGACCTGGTCAAAGGTGATGGACCTGGTCAAAGGTGGTGGACCTGGTCAAAGGTGGTGGACCTGGTCAAAGGTGGTGGACCTGGTCAAAGGTGGTGGACCTGGTCAAAGGAGATGGACCTGGTCAAAGGAGATGGACCTGGTCAAAGGTGGTGACTGCTGCTGCGTTGAAGAGGTAGACTTGATCATAAAGGCTGTTGAAGTCCAGCATGGAGTGGTGGCCAGATATATGTTGATTTTGAGGCACAGTGTATGGTGGCAGGGTGAAAGTGTTTCCCTGGTAGCAGGGTGGTAGTGAATGAGAAATAAAGATGCTTTTTCAATCACTCACTGGAGTGCTGTGGCCACCCTTTCCATCAGGTCATGTGTGCCTGTGTGAACTAGGATGTAGATGGGTGACCCTAGTTGGTCCCCAGACAGCAGGTCCAGTGCAATCTGGGTGTTCGAAAACAACAGTTTAGCCACTTTCTGTTTAAAAAAAGTTTCCTCGCATCAACGTATTTCCCATTTGAGTCAATGAGGAGCACCATCTTGGGCTTTTGTTTGTCCTCAGTGGGTGTGTTGTCAGGAAAACTATCTGGTGGGCTGATGGGGGTTCTCTTTAGCTGGGCTGATGGGGGTCCTCTGTTAGCTGGGCTGATGGGGGTTCTCTGTTAGCTGGGCTCATGGGGGTTCTCTGTTAGCTGGGCTGATGGGGGTTCTCTGTTAGCTGGGCTGATGGGGGTTCTCTGTTAGCTGGGCTGTGTGGTCCTCTGTTAGCTGGGCTGATGGGGGTTCTCTGTTAGCTGGGCTGATGGGGGTCCTCTGTTAGCTGGGCTGATGGGGGTTCTCTGTTAGCTGGGCTGATGGGGGTTCTCTGTTAGCTGGGCTGATGGGGGTCCTCTGTTAGCTGGGCTGATGGGGTTCTCTGTTAGCTGGGCTGATGGGGGTTCTCTGTTAGCTGGGCTGATGGGGGTTCTCTGTTAGCTGGGCTGATGGGGGTTCTCTGTTAGCTGGGCTGATGGGGGTTCTCTGTTAGCTGGGCTGATGGGGGTTCTCTGTTAGCTGGGCTGATGGGGGTTCTCTGTTAGCTGGGCTGATGGGGTTCTCTGTTAGCTGGGCTGTGTGTTACTCTGTTAGCTGGGCTGTGTGTTCCTCTGTTAGCTGGGCTGTGTGTTCCTCTGTTAGCTGGGCTGTGTGGTCCTCTGTTAGCTGGGCTGTGTGGTCCTCTGTTAGTGTATGAAGTTGCCCTCCACCACTGTTCAGTTGTTGTACAGGTTGACAGAAGGCGTCTCAGTCACAGGGTCTCAGTCACAGGGTCTCAGTCACAGGGTCTCAGTCACAGGGTCTCAGTCACAGGGACCTCGTTTTAACACTATTCTCATTTTCCACCCTGCACCTATAACCTTTCTCTTGAAAGAGGGTTGGTGTTCTCTTATAACAGTGATGGTCTGTGTGGAAGATGACATCTCTTACGGGCCCATTTTTGTAGCAGTCGGCAAAAAGGTGTCTCTGGATTGTCCATGAGGAGCTTCTCTTCCCGTGCCTTGTCGTGTTTAATATCCAAGGGGTACTGTACTGCACAGAGGGAAGCCAGCGAGCAGGGGACAAAAGAGACCTCTGCATTTGGGTGGGAGAGGAACTCTGCTGCCGTTATTGGGCTCAGGGGCTTTACACCTCTCATTTCACACCTCAGTGCTAATTAATGTTGCAGCCGGGTCTGTTCTTTCCGATCAAGCTTGGTAAGCATTTTAAGTTAGTATTCAGTCTTTATGAAGTAAAATATCTAGGTAATATTCATCTGTCTCTTTCTCTCTCTCTCCCTCTCTGTCTGCGGGCGGCAGGGTAGCCTAGTGGTTAGAGTGTTGGACTAGTAACCGGAAGGTTGCAAGTTCAAACCCCTGAGCTGACAAGGTACAAATCTGTTGTTCTGCCCCTGAATAGGCAGTTAACCCACTGTTCCTAGGCTGTCATTGAAAATAAGAGTTTGTTCTTAACTGACTTGCCTAGTAAAATAAAGGTAAAATAAATAAATCTCTCTTCAATTGAAGGGATTTATTGGCATGGGAAACATGTGTTAACATTGCCAAAGCAAGTGAGGTAGATAATATACAAATCTCTCTCTTTCTGTCTCGTTTATTTTCTCTCTTGTCGTTTATTTTCTCTCTAGTCTAATCTAAATTCCTCATGAACACCTTCCATGACAGGGCTGATCTATGGAGAGAACACACACACACACACACACACACACCCGTAAACATGAAAGGCTGCTGTGACACCCAGGGTTTAAGGTCGTCCTGTTATAGACAGGTTCCTATAGTAGGAAATTTAACTGACCACACTGACTCAACATCAGACCACCTAAATATATCTCTTATAAACACACACACCAGGCTGTGACACGTGACACCCCTCCCTGCTCTGTATGCTGGGTTTTGCTCTGCTTACTTCCTGCAGGAGATTGGTGGGCGGAGTAGGAGAGGTGGGCGGAGCTGGGAGGGTCGTCAGTGCTGATGGGGCGCACCTGTGAAAGCTCAGCTGTGGCAGAAAGCCACTGTTTCCCCATTCAGCAGGAGATTCCTCTCCTTTAGTTGGTTTGCTATGGCAGTTGAGACCTATTTTCCTGACCTTCATGCCTCATCTGATGATTGTTGTGAGTGTTTACTCTATTTTGTTATTCTTCAGTGTGTGGTTTCCCGTTGTTTGTTACGATCTTAAGCCAGGTTGTAACGCACAAAACAAACAGCTCTGTGAAAGTGGAGGACTAGTCATGATCAAGTTCAGAGGTCACAGTCATCACCAAACACCATGTCTGTTTCTCAATATGCGTTCTACTGTACTTTGTTGCTACAACGGTCAGAGCCCAAATCAAAGTACGTCAAATGGAGCACCAGAAGGCACTTCTCGAATGCATACTCCGTTTGTACACATTTCGAGTCATGCATTGATGCTTCAACACAAAACATTCCTAGGATTCTTGGTGAAAATGTGACACAACCACAAAAAACATACCTAAAAATTATTGAAAACAATGGTGGCAGGTTTTCTGCCTGAGAAAGAAAATAAACTCAGAGTTCCTAATGAAACGTTTCCCTTTCACATTTTATACACTGCCTAGCTAAAATATACAGTGGGGCAAAAAAAGTATTTAGTCAGCCACCAATTGTGCAAGTTCTCCCACTAAAAGATGAGAGAGGCCTGTAATTTTCATCATAGGTACAAATCCAGAAAATCACATTGTAGTATTTTTTTATGAATTTATTTGCAAATGATGGTGTAAAATAAGTATACAGTACATATCCCAATCAGAAGCGATGGATTACAGGCTAAATCTGCACTAAGCTAAAGGTTAGAGCTGCAGCTTTTTAGGCTTTATTTATTTTCCCCCCAAAAAAACTGGTGTAAGACAAAACAAATAAAATTAAATATACCACAAAAATAAATTCAAAAAAGTTAAGTCAGTTAAACTTGTTATAAATGTAGATGACATACTCAGTATACATAAAGAAGCATGTTTGATTTTGTTTGATTGTGTCTGTGAGAGTTAGGCTACATGGAGGAGACGACTGGCTAGTTTGGTTTATCAGGCTGACCCCTAATCTACGACTGGCTAGTTTGGTTCATCGGGCTGACCCCTAATCTACGACTGGCTAGTTTGGTTCATCAGGCGGACCCCTAATCTACGACTGGCTAGTTTGGTTCATCAGGCTGACCCCTAATCTACGACTGGCTAGTTTGGTTCATCGGGCTGACCCCTAATCTACGACTGGCTAGTTTGGTTCATCGGGCTGACCCCTAATCTACGACTGGCTAGTTTGGTTCATTGGGCCGACCCCTGATCTACGACTGGCTAGTTTGGTTCATTGGGCTGACCCCTAATCTACGACTGGCTAGTTTGGTTCATCAGGCGGACCCCTAATCTACGACTGGCTAGTTTGGTTCATCAGGCGGACCCCTAATCTACGACTGGCTAGTTTGGTTCATCAGGCTGACCCCTAATCTACGACTGGCTAGTTTGGTTCATCAGGCGGACCCCTAATCTACGACTGGCTAGTTTGGTTCATTGGGCTGACCCCTAATCTACGACTGGCTAGTTTGGTTCATCAGGCGGACCCCTAATCTACGACTGGCTAGTTTGGTTCATTGGGCTGACCCCTAATCTACGACTGGCTAGTTTGGTTCATTGGGCCGACCCCTGATCTACGACTGGCTAGTTTGGTTCATTGGGCTGACCCCTAATCTACGACTGGCTAGTTTGGTTCATCAGGCGGACCCCTGATCTACGCTATAGATTATTGATGGATTATTATGTTTTGGTAATGTATAGGACATTTGATAGCGTTTGATGTAAATGAAATTGGGGTAGGGGAGAGAGAAACATTGGCCTCTTGGCGAACACCAAATGTGTTAACTTATTTTTGTCTTCAAGCAATGGCTTTTTTCTGGCCACTCCTCCGTAAAGCCCAGCTCTGTGGAGTGTACGGATTAAAGTGGTCCTATGGACAGATACTAAAATCTACACTGTGGAGCTTTGCAGCTCCTTCAGGGTTATGATTTCTCTGATTAATTCCCTCCTTGCCTGGTCTGTGAGTTTTGGTGGGTGGCCCTCTCTTGGCGGTGCCATATTCTTACCATTTTTTAATAATGGATTTAATGGTGCTTAGTGTTCAGTTTCAGATATTGTTTTATAACCCAACCCTGATCTATACTTCGCCACAACTTTGACTCTGACCTGTTTGGAGAGCTCCTTGGTCTTCATGGTGCCCCTTGCTTAGAGCATTTGCAGACTCTGGGGCCTTTCAGAACAGGTGTGTGTATATATACTGAGATCTTGTGACACTTAGATTGCACACAGGTGAACTTTATTTAACTATTGATGTGACTTCTGAAGGTAATTGGTTTCACCAGATTGTTTTATTACTTTTATTTCACCTTTATTTAACCAGGTAGGCTAGTTGAGAACAAGTTCTCATTTACAACTGCGACCTGGCCAAGATAAAGCATAGCAGTTCAAACAGACAACACAGAGTTACACATGGAGTAAACAGTTAACAAGTCAATAACACAGTAGATAATAATTAGTCTATATACATTGTGTGCGAAAGGCATGTGGAGGTAGGCAAATAATTACAATTTAGCAGATTAACACTAAATGATCAGATGGTCATGTGCAGGTAGAGATACTGGTGTGCAAAATAGCAGAAAAGTAAATAAATAAAAACAGTATGGGGATGGGGTAGGTAAAAATGGGTGGGCTATTTACCGATAGACTATGTACAGCTGCAGCGATCGGTTAGCTGCTCAGATAGCAGAGGTTTGAAGTTGGTGAGGGAGATAGAAGTCTCCAACTTCAGCGATTTTTGCAATTCGTTCCAGTCACAGGCAGCAGAGAACTGGAAGGAAAGGCGGCCAAATGAGGTGTTGGCTTTAGGGATGATCAGTGAGATACACCTGCTGGAGCGCGTGCTACGGGTGGGTGTTGCCATCGTGACCAGTAAACTGAGAAGGCGGAGCTTTACCTAGCATGGACTTGTAGATGACCTGGAGCCAGTGGGTCTGGCGACAAATATGTAGCGAGGACCAGCCGACTAGAGCATACAGGTCGCAGTGGTGGGTGGTATAAGGTGCTTTAGTAACAAAACGGATGGCACTGTGATAAACTGCATCCAGTTTGCTGAGTAGAGTATTGGAAGCTATTTTGTAGATGACATCGCCGAAGTCGAGGATCGGTAGGATAGTCAGTTTTACTAGGGTAAGTTTGGCGGCGTGAGTGAAGGAGGCTTTGTTGCGGAATAGAAAGCCGACTCTAGATTTGATTTTAGATTGGAGATGTTTGATATGAGTCTGGAAGGAGAGTCTAGCCAGACACCTAGGTACTTACAGATGTCCACATATTCTAGGTCGGAACCATCCAGGGTGGTGATGCTGGTCAGGCGTGCGGGTGCAGGCAGCGAACGGTTGAAAAGCATGCATTTGGTTTTACTAGCGTTTAAGAGCAGTTGGAGGCCATGGAAGGAGTGTTGTATGGCATTGAAGCTCATTTGGAGGTTAGATAGCTCAGTGTCCAATGACGGGCCGAAAGTGTATAGAATGGTGTCGTCTGCGTAGAGGTGGATCAGGGAATCGCCCGCAGCAAGAGCAACATCATTGATATATACAGAGAAAAGAGTCGGCCTGAGAATTGAACCCTGTGTCACCCCCAAAGAGACTGCCAGAGGACCGGACAACATGCCCTCCGATTTGACACACTGAATTCTGTCTCAGATCTTATTTCGGGGCTTCATAGCAAAGAATGTGAATATATATGCATATGCATTACTTCTCCATAATTTTTTTGATTTCACATCACAAATTTGGAGTATTTTGTGTATGTCCATCACATGAAATCCAAATAAAAATACATTTAAATTACAGGTTGTAATACAACCAAATAGGAAAAGCACCAAGGGGGATAGATACTTTTGCAAGCCACTGTAGCACAAGCATTTCGCTACACTCGCATTAACATCTTCTAACCATGTGTATGTGACAAATACAATTTGATTTGATTAGCTAATGGACAATGTTTTATGACATTGTTGAACATCTGAAATAATTATCCTATATGTAGAAAACTGATTAGCTAGATGTTACTAATACTTGCTCTTGGGCAGCAGGTTGTACCTATTGGACAAAGAAATGCCCCACTACAATCTCTGCTCATGTCATAACTCCCACTCTATCCTACTGACCACCTCATAACTCCCCTCTCTCTATCCTACTGACCACCTCATAACTCCCACTCTATCCTACTTGACCACCTCATAAGAGTAGGGGTGTTAACCCCGGTGTCCTGGCTCTGTGGTCGTTAAAGATCCCATGGCACTTATCGTAAGAGTAGGGGTGTCAACCCCGGTGTCCTGACTCTGTGGTCGTTAAAGATCCCATGGCCCTTATCGTAAGAGTAGGGGTGTTAACCCCGGTGTCCTGACTCTCTGAGGTCATTAAAGATCCCATGGCCCTTATCGTAAGAGTAGGGGTGTTAACCCCGGTGTCCTGACTCTGTGGTCGTTAAAGATCCCATGGCCCTTATCGTAAGAGTAGGGGTGTCAAACCCGGTGTCCTGACTCTGTGGTCGTTAAAGATCCCATGGCCCTTATCGTAAGAGTAGGGGTGTCAACCCCGGTGTCCTGACTCTGTGGTCGTTAAAGATCCCATGGCACTTATCGTAAGAGTAGGGGTTTTAACCCCGGTGTCCTGGCTAAATTCCCAATCTGTCCCTCAAACCATCACGGTCACCTAATCATCCCCAGTTTACAATTGGCTCATTCATCCCCCTCCTTTCCCCTGTAACTATTCCCCAGGTTGTTGCTGTAAATGAGAACGTGATCACGGTCAACTTACCAGGTAAAATAACGGATTAATTAAATGTAGACCCTCGGAATTTCTAGCGCTAATACGCAAACAAGATCTCATGGAGGCACACAAACACACATCTCTGAGGCTCATAACTCCCACTCTATCCTACTGACCACCTCATAAGAGTAGGGCTCATAAGAACTTCATTAAGGTTTGGAGAATGAGGTGGAGCATATGTGATAATTCTCTGTTCCATCTGTCTGAAGTCTCCTGTATAATCCTCTGTTCCGTCTGTCTCCTATATAATTCTCTGTTCCGTCTGTCTCCTATATAATTCTCTGTTCCATCTGTCTGAAGTCTCCTATATAATCCTCTGTTCCGTCTGTCTGAGGTCTCCTATATAATCCTCTGTTCCATCTGTCTCCTATATAATTCTCTGTTCCATCTGTCTGAAGTCTCCTGTATAATCCTCTGTTCCGTCTGTCTCCTATATAATTCTCTGTTCCATCTGTCTGAAGTCTCCTATATAATCCTCTGTTCCATCTGTCTGAGGTCTCCTATATAATCCTCTGTTCCATCTGTCTGAAGTCTCCTATATAATCCTCTGTTCCGTCTGTCTCCTATATAATTCTCTGTTCCATCTGTCTGAAGTCTCCTATATAATCCTCTGTTCCATCTGTCTGAGGTCTCCTATATAATCCTCTGTTCCATCTGTCTGAAGTCTCCTATATAATCCTCTGTTCCGTCTGTCTCCTATATAATTCTCTGTTCCATCTGTCTGAAGTCTCCTATCTAATCCTCTGTTCCATCTGTCTGAAGTCTCCTATATAATCCTCTGTTCCATCTGTCTGAAGTCTCCTATATAATTCTCTGTTCCATCTGTCTGAAGTCTCCTATATAATCCTCTGTTCCATCTGTCTGAGGTCTCCTATATAATTCTCTGTTCCATCTGTCTGAAGTCTCCTATATAATTCTCTGTTCCATCTGTCTGAAGTCTCCTATATAATCCTCTGTTCCATCTGAAGTCTCCTATATAATTCTCTGTTCCATCTGAAGTCTCTTACTTTATCTCTATGTTATCATGTTTATTCATGTTAAGTCCATTATCCCTCTGAAGAGCTCTTGCACCACTAACTGATTGTTGGAGATGGCGCCGGAGCAGATGGCTTCTGTTTTACGGGCTCCTAATCAATTGTGCCATGTGTGAGTTTACATGTTATTTGTAACTTATTTTGTACACAATGTTTCTGCCACCGTCTCTTATGACTGAAAAGAGCTTCTGGATATCAGAACAGCGATTATTCACCTAGTACCTGATTAGAGTTTTTCTTTAACGAGTCGGACACGAAGGATTTACTTCAAACACCGAACAAGGCCCAAATCCCGTCAGTCGCAACAAGAAGAGACAGAGATATCGGGGACGTAGGTCAGGGTGCCTTGTAAGGATCCGACAGCGAGTAAGTAATCCCCCTCTACCATCAGTTCTATTAGCCAAGGTGCATTTAGTGTATAACAAAATGGATGAGCTCTGATCAAGACTATCCTACCAACGGGACATGAAACTATAATATCTAATGTTTCACGAGTCGTGGCTGAACGATGACATGGATAACATACAGCTGGCTGGGTTTTCGGTCCATCGGCAAGATAGAACAGCCGCCTCTGGTAAGACAAGGGGTGGCGGTCTGTGTATATTTGTAAATAACAGCTGGTGCACGAAATCTAATATTAAGGAAGTCCTGAGGTTTTGCTCGCCCTGAAGTAGAGTATATCATGATAAGCTGTAGACCACACTATTTACCAAGACAGTTTTCATCTATATGTTTCGATGATGTCTATTTACCACGACAAACCGATGCTGGCACTAAGACGGCTCTCAATGAGCTGTATGAAGCCATAAGCAAACAAGAAAATGCTCAACCAGAGGCGGCGCTCCTAGTGGCCGGGGACTTTTATGCAGGAAACTTAAATCTGTTTTACCTTCTATCAGCATGTTAAATATGCTACCAGAGGAAAATAAACTCTAGACCACCTTTAGTCCACACACAGAGATGCGTACAAAACTCTCACTCGTCCTCCATTTGGCAAATCTGACCATAACTCTATCCTCCTGATTCCTGCTTACAAGCAAAAACTAAAGCAGGAAGTACCAGTGACTCGCTCAATAAGGAAGTGGTCAGATGACGCAGACGCTAAGCTACAGGACTGTTTTGCTAGCACAGACTGGAATATGTTCCGGGATTCTTTCTATGGCATTAAGGAGTACACCACATCAGTCACTGGCTTCATAAATAAGTGCATTGGGGTACATACATACCCCAACCAGAAGCCATGGATTACAGGCAATATCTGCACTGAACTAAAGGGTTGAGCTGCTGCTTTCAAGGAGTTTTACTCTAACCCGAAAGATTACAAGAAAACCCGCTATGCCCTCCTCCGATGTACCTTCAAACAGACAAAGCGTCAATGCCGGACTAAGACTGAATCGTACTACACCGGCTCCGATGCTCGTCGGATGTGGAAGGGCTTGCAAATGATTATGGACTACAAAGGGAGGCACAGCTGCGAGCTGCCCAGTGACACAAGCCTACCATACATACTAAATCAATTCTATGCTCGCTTCGAGGCAAGCAACACTGAAGCATGCATGAGAGCATCAGCTGTTCTGGACGACTGTGTGATCTCTCTCTCCGATTTGAGTGAGACCTTTAAACAGGTCAACATTCAGACAGATTATCAGGACTTGTCCTCTGAGCATGCACTGGCCAACTGGCACCGGGTCTTCACTGAAACTGTCCTTGACCGAGCCTGTAATACCAACATTTTAAGCAGGCCACCATAGTCCCTGTGCCCAAGAACACCAAGGTAACCTGCCTAAATGTTTACCCCCCCGCCCCCCCCCCCCCCCCCCCGTAGCACTCTGTAGCCATGAAGTGCTTTGAAGTGCTTTGAAAGGCTGGTCACATCAACATCACACCACTCCAATTTGCATACCACCCCAACAGCAGGCTAGCCTAGTGGTTAGAGCATTGGACTAGTAACTGGAAGGTTGCAAGTTCAAACCCTCGAGCTGACAAGGTACAAATCTGTCGTTCTGCCCCTGAACAGGCAGTTAACCCACTGTTCCTAGGCCGTCATTGAAAATAAGAATTTTTTCTTAACTGATTTGCCTAGTTAAATAAAGGTAAAATAAAAAATAAAAAATAATCTCTATTGCACGCCAAACTGTGAGAATGCTATTCATTGACTACAGCTCAGCGTTAAACACCATAGTGCCCACAAAGCTCATTACTAAGCTAAGGACCCTGGGAATAAACACCTCCCTCCACAACTGGATCCTGGACTTCCTGACGGGCCGCCCCCCTGGTTGTAAGGGTATGGAACAACACATCCACCATGCTGATCCTCAACACAGGGGCCCCTCAGGAGTGCGTGCTCAGTCCCCTCCTGTACTCCCTGTTTACCAATGACTGCATGGCCAAGCATAACTCCAACACCATCATTAAGTATGCAGATGACACAACAGTGGCCTGATCACCAACAGCGATGAGGCAGCCTATAGGGTGGAGGTCAGAGACCAGGCAGTGTGGTGCCAGGATAGTAGTCTCTCCCTCAATGTGATCAAGACAAAAGAGATGATTGTGGACAACAGAAAAAGGAAGACCGAGCACGCTGTAGGGGAGCAGGTTGAGAGCTTCAAGTTCCTTGGTGTCCACATCACCAACAAACTGTCATGGTTCAAACACACTAAGACAGTGGTGAATAGGGCACAGCAACGCCTTTTCTCCCTCAGGAGAACAAATTTGGCATGCGATAGGCTGATATAAAAATGTAATCCTCAGTTAGCTAGCTAGCTGGATAAGCTAATATAAAATATAATCCTCAGCTAGCTAGCTAGCTGGATAAGCTAATATAAAATGTAATGCTCAGCTAGCTAGCTAGCTGGATAAGCTAATATAAAATATAATCCTCAGCTAGCTAGCTAGCTGGATAAGCTAATATAAAATGTTTATTCTCAGCTAGCTAGTTAGCTGGATAAGCTAATATAAAATGTTTATTCTCAGCTAGCTAGCTAGCTGGATAAGCTAATATAAAATGTAATCCTCAGCTAGCTAGCTAGCTGGATAAGCTAATATAAAATGTAATCCTCAGCTAGCTAGCTAGCTAGCTGGATAAGCTAATATAAAATATAATCCTCAGCTAGCTAGCTAGCTGGATAAGCTAATATAAAATGTTTATTCTCAGCTAGCTAGCTAGCTGGATAAGCTAATATAAAATGTTTATTCTCAGCTAGCTAGCTAGCTGGATAAGCTAATATAAAATGTTTATTCTCAGCTAGCTAGCTAGTTGGATAAGCTAATATAAAATGTTTATTCTCAGCTAGCTAGCTAGTTGGATAAGCTAATATAAAATGTTTATTCTCAGCTAGGCTAGCTAGCTAGTTGGATAAGCTAATATAAAATGTTTATTCTCTGCTAGCTAGCTGGATAGTGTAATATAAAAATTTAATCTAGCTTCACCACTTACGAGAGAGAGAGAGTTCTGTGACCTCATATACACTGATCACGTGTCAGTAAAAACAGTGCATCCATGTAAAACTAGGCCTCAGGTGCTCCCCATTCTCTTGGATCTCTCCCTCCATCTGCTCCTTTCATCCCAAACTGGGTTGAGGAGGGAAGAGAGATGGGAAGAGAGATAGGAGGAGGGAAGAGAGATGGGAAGAGAGATGTGAGGAGGAGGGAAGAGAGATGGGAGGAGGAGGGAAGAGAGATGGGAAGAGAGATGTGAGGAGGAGGGAAGAGAGATGGGAGGAGGAGGGAAGAGAGATGGGAGGAGGAGGGAAGAGAGATGGGAGAAGGAGGGAGAAGGAGGGAAGAGAGATGTGAGGAGGAGGGAAGAGAGATGGGAAGAGAGATAGGAGGAGGGAAGAGAGATGGGAAGAGAGATGTGAGGAGGAGGGAAGAGAGATGGGAGGAGGAGGGAAGAGAGATGGGAGGAGGAGGGAAGAGAGATGGGAGGAGGAGGGAAGAGAGATGGGAGAAGGAGGGAAGAGAGATGAGAGAAGGAGGGAAGAGATGGGAGAAGGAGGGAAGCCCTATGGGAAGAGCAGTGAAGGCGGGTGACTTGGTTAGCGGCAAATTGAAATTCCATCGCATTGCTCCAACCTTCCCTTAAAACACACACACAATTCCAGTCAAGCTAAAAGTTCGATTCGTCAAAAGAATTTGCACACGCACACACTAACAGCATGGTTTAAAGCGAGGCCTATCCAAACAGGAAGCTGACCTTTGACCCGGCAGCAGTAAGGCCACAGCAGATTTTATTAGTCAGCTAACAGCCTTATCATCTGTAAATCTTTACTGTGGGTCAATCTCTCACACACACACACCGCCACACGATCTCACACACACCGCTACAAGGCCTCACACACACACCACTACAAGGCCTCACACACACCACTACAAGGCCTCACAAACACACCACTGCACGTGTAGCTATGTGGTAAATGAGTGTAGTGTGTGTGTGTGTGTTTCTGAAAGAGTTTGTGTGTTTGAGTGTGAAATCATACGTATGGCTTCTGTTGTCATGTTTGTCAGGATTCTCATTCTACCACCTACAGAATGCTGCCACAGTTTAGTATAGTAGTTAGTACTGCATGGGGCCACAGTTTAGTATAGTAGTTAGTACTGCATGGGGCCACAGTTTAGTATAGTAGTTAGTACTGCATGCTGCCACAGTTTAGTATAGTAGTTAGTACTGCATGGGGCCACAGTTTAGTATAGTAGTTAGTACTGCATGCTGCCACAGTTTAGTATAGTAGTTAGTACTGCATGGGGCCACAGTTTAGTATAGTAGTTAGTACTGCATGCTGCCACAGTTTAGTATAGTAGTTAGTACTGCATGCTGCCACAGTTTAGTAGAGTAGTTAGTACTCTATGCTGCCACAGTTTAGTAGTTAGTACTGTATGCTGCCACAGTTTAGTAGTTAGTACTGTATGCTGCCACAGTTTAGTAGTTAGTACTGCATGCTGCCACAGTTTAGTATAGTAGTTAGTACTGCATACTGCCACAGTTTAGTAGTTAGTACTGCATGCTGCAACAGTTTAGTATCATAGTTAGTACTGCATGCTGCCACAATTTAGTTTAGTAGTTAGTACTGCATGCTGCCACAGTTTAGTATGGTAGTTAGTACTGCATGCTGCCACAGATTAGTATAGTAGTTAGTACTGTATGCTGCCACAGTTTAGTAGTTAGTACTGTATGCTGCCACAGTTTAGTAGTTAGTACTGTATGCTGCCACAGTTTAGTATTTAGTACTGCATGCTTCCACAGTTTAGTATAGTAGTTAGTACTGCATAGTGCCACAGTTTAGTAGTTAGTACTGCATGGGGCCACAGTTTAGTATAGTAGTTAGTACTGCATGCTGCCACAGTTTAGTATAGTAGTTAGTAATGTATGCTGCCACAGATTAGTAGTTAGTACTGCATGCTGCCACAGTTTAGTTTAGTAGTTAGTACTGCATCCTGCAACAGTTTAGTTTAGTAGTTAGTACTGCATGCTGCCACAGTTTAGTATGGTAGTCAGTACTGCATGCTGCCACAGTTTAGTAGAGTAGTTAGTACTCTATGCTGCCACAGTTTAGTAGTTAGTACTGTATGCTGCCACAGTTTAGTAGTTAGTACTGTATGCTGCCACAGTTTAGTAGTTAGTACTGCATGCTGCCACAGTTTAGTATAGTAGTTAGTACTGCTTACTGCCACAGTTTAGTATAGTAGTTAGTACTGCATACTGCCACAGTTTAGTAGTTAGTACTGCATGCTGCAACAGTTTAGTATCATAGTTAGTACTGCATGCTGCCACAATTTAGTTTAGTAGTTAGTACTGCATGCTGCCACAGTTTAGTATGGTAGTTAGTACTGCATGCTGCCAGAGTTTAGTATGGTAGTTAGTACTGCATGCTGCCACAGATTAGTATAGTAGTTAGTACTGTATGCTGCCACAGTTTAGTAGTTAGTACTGTATGCTGCCACAGTTTAGTAGTTAGTACTGTATGCTGCCACAGTTTAGTATTTAGTACTGCATGCTTCCACAGTTTAGTATAGTAGTTAGTACTGCATAGTGCCACAGTTTAGTAGTTAGTACTGCATGGGGCCACAGTTTAGTATAGTAGTTAGTACTGCATGCTGCCACAGTTTAGTATAGTAGTTAGTAATGTATGCTGCCACAGATTAGTAGTTAGTACTGCATGCTGCCACAGTTTAGTTTAGTAGTTAGTACTGCATCCTGCAACAGTTTAGTTTAGTAGTTAGTACTGCATGCTGCCACAGTTTAGTATGGTAGTCAGTACTGCATGCTGCCACAGTTTAGTAGAGTAGTTAGTACTCTATGCTGCCACAGTTTAGTAGTTAGTACTGTATGCTGCCACAGTTTAGTAGTTAGTACTGCATGCTGCCACAGTTTAGTATAGTAGTTAGTACTGCATACTGCCACAGTTTAGTATAGTAGTTACTACTGCGTACTGCCACAGTTTGGTAGTTAGTACTGCATGCTGCCACAGTTTAGTATCGTAGTTAGTACTGCATGCTGCCACAATTTAGTTTAGTAGTTAGTACTGCATGCTGCCACAGTTTAGTAGTTAGTACTGCATGCTGACACCGTTTAGTAGTTAGTACTGCATGCTGCCACAGTTTAGTTTAGTAGTTAGTACTGCATGCTGCCACAGTTTAGTATGGTAGTTAGTACTGCATGCTGCCACAATTTAGTTTAGTAGTTAGTACTGCATGCTGCCACAGTTTAGTATGGTAGTTAGTACTGCATGCTGCCAGAGTTTAGTATGTTAGTTAGTACTGCATGCTGCCACAGATTAGTATAGTAGTTAGTACTGTATGCTGCCACAGTTTAGTAGTTAGTACTGCATGCTGCCACAGTTTAGTATGGTAGTTAGTACTGCATGCTGCCACAATTTAGTTTAGTAGTTAGTACTGCATGCTGCCACAGTTTAGTATGGTAGTTAGTACTGCATGCTGCCAGAGTTTAGTATGGTAGTTAGTACTGCATGCTGCCACAGATTAGTATAGTAGTTAGTACTGTATGCTGCCACAGTTTAGTAGTTAGTACTGTATGCTGCCACAGTTTAGTAGTTAGTACTGTATGCTGCCACAGTTTAGTATTTAGTACTGCATGCTTCCACAGTTTAGTATAGTAGTTAGTACTGCATAGTGCCACAGTTTAGTAGTTAGTACTGCATGGGGCCACAGTTTAGTATAGTAGTTAGTACTGCATGCTGCCACAGTTTAGTATAGTAGTTAGTAATGTATGCTGCCACAGATTAGTAGTTAGTAGTGCATGCTGCCACAGTTTAGTTTAGTAGTTCGTACTGCATGCTGCCACAGTTTAGTTTCGTAGTTAGTACTGCATGCTGCCACAGTTTAGTATGGTAGTCAGTACTGCATGCTGCCACAGTTTAGTAGAGTAGTTAGTACTCTATGCTGCCACAGTTTAGTAGTTAGTACTGTATGCTGCCACAGTTTAGTAGTTAGTACTGCATGCTGCCACAGTTTAGTATAGTAGTTAGTACTGCATACTGCCACAGTTTAGTATAGTAGTTACTACTGCGTACTGCCACAGTTTGGTAGTTAGTACTGCATGCTGCCACAGTTTAGTATCGTAGTTAGTACTGCATGCTGCCACAATTTAGTTTAGTAGTTAGTACTGCATGCTGCCACAGTTTAGTAGTTAGTACTGCATGCTGACACCGTTTAGTAGTTAGTACTGCATGCTGCCACAGTTTAGTTTAGTAGTTAGTACTGCATGCTGCCACAGTTTAGTATGGTAGTTAGTACTGCATGCTGCCACAGTTTAGTATAGTAGTTAGTACTATATGCTGCCACAGTTTACTAGTTAGTACTGTATGCTGCCAAAGTTTAGTAGTTAGTACTGCATGCTGCCACAGTTTAGTATAGTAGTTAGTACTGCATACTGCCACAGTTTAGTATAGTAGTTACTACTGCGTACTGCCACAGTTTAGTAGTTAGTACTGCATGCTGCCACAGTTTAGTAGTTAGTACTGCATGCTGACACCGTTTAGTAGTTATTACTGCATGCTGCCACAGTTTAGTAGTTAGTACTGCATGCAGGCCACAGTTTAGTATAGTAGTTAGTACCGCATACTGCCACAGTTTATTAGTTATTACTGCATGCTGCCACAGTTTAGTATGGTAGTTAGTACTGCATGCTGCCAGAGTTTAGTAAGGTAGTTAGTACTGCATGCTGCCACAGTTTAGTAGTCACTACTGCATGCTGCCACAGTTTAGTTTAGTAGTTAGTACTGCATGCTGCCACAGTTTAGTAGTTAGTACTGCATGCTGCCACAGTTTAGTTTAGTAGTTAGTACTGCATACTGCCACAGTTTAGTAGTTAGTACTGCATGCTGCCACAGTTTAGTTTAGTAGTTAGTACTGCATGCTGCCACAGTTTAGTATGGTAGTTAGTACTGCATGTTGCCACAGTTTAGTAGTTAGTACTGCATGCTGCCACAGTTTAGTTTAGTAGTTAGTACTGCATACTGCCACAGTTTAGTAGTTAGTACTGCATGCTGCCAAAGTTTAGTTTAGTAGTTAGTACTGCATACTGCCACAGTTTAGTAGTTAGTACTGCATACTGCCACAGTTTAGTAGTTAGTACTTCATGCTGCCACAGTTTAGTATGGTAGTTAGGAATGCATGTCAGTGTGTAGTATGGTAGTTAGTTCTGCATGCTGCCACAGTTTAGTAGTTCGTACTGCATGCTGCCACAGTTTAGTAGTTAGTACTGCATGCTGCCACCGTTTAGTAGTTAGTACTGCATGCTGCCACCGTTTAGTAGTTAGTACTGCATGCTGCCACAGTTTAGTATGGTAGTTAGTACTGCATGCTGCCACAATTTAGTTTAGTAGTTAGTACTGCATGCTGCCACAGTTTAGTAGTTAGTACTGCATGCTGCCACAGTTTAGTATGGTAGTTAGTACTGCATGCTGCCACAGTTTAGTATAGTAGTTAGTACTGCATGCTGCCACAGTTTTGTATAGTAGTTAGTACTGTATGCTGCCACAGTTTAGTAGTTAGTACTGTATGCTGCCACAGTTTAGTAGTTAGTACCGCATGCAGGCCACAGTTTAGTATAGTAGTTAGTACCGCATACTGCCACAGTTTATTAGTTATTACTGCATGCTGCCACAGTTTAGTATGGTAGTTAGTACTGCATGCTGCCAGAGTTTAGTAAGGTAGTTAGTACTGCATGCTGCCACAGTTTAGTAGTTAGTACTGCATGCTGCCACAGTTTAGTAGTCACTACTGCATGCTGCCACAGTTTAGTTTAGTAGTTAGTACTGCATGCTGCCACAGTTTAGTAGTTAGTACTGCATGCTGCCACAGTTTAGTATAGTAGTTAGTAGTTTGGTAGTTAGTACTGCATGCTGCCACAGTTTAGTAGTTAGTAGTTATGCTGCCACAGTTTAGTAGTAGTTAGTACTGCATGCTGCCACAGTTTAGTATAGTAGTTTAGTACTGCATGCTGCCACAGTTTAGTATAGTAGTTAGTACTGCATGCTGCCACAGTTTAGTAGTTAGTACTGCATGCTGCCACAGTTTAGTATAGTTTAGTAATGCATGCTGCCACAGTTTAGTAGTTAGTACTGCATGCTGCCACAGTTTAGTAGTTAGTTCTGTATGCTGCCACAGTTTAGTAGTTAGTACTGCATGCTGCCACAGTTTAGTAGTTAGTTCTGTATACTGCCACAGTTTAGTGTAGTTTGTACTGTATGCTGCCACAGTTTAGTAGTTAGTACTGCATGCTGCCACAGTTTAGTAGTTAGTTCTGTATGCTGCCACAGTTTAGTATGGTAGTTAGTACTGCATGCTGCCACAGTTTAGTATAGTAGTTAGTTCTGTATGCTGCCACAGATTAGTATAGTAGTTAGTTCTGTATGCTGCCACAGTTTAGTAGTTAGTACTGTATGCTGCCACAGTTTAGTAGTTAGTACTGCATGCTGCCACAGTTTAGTAGTTAGTACTGCATACTGCCACAGTTTAGTAGTTAGTACTGCATTTTGTCACAGTTTAGAAGTTAGTACTGCATGCTGCCACAGATTAGTATGGTAGTTAGTACTGCATGCTGCCACAGTTTAGTCGTTAGTACTGCATGCTGCCGCAGATTAGTATGGTAGTTAGTACTGCATGCTGCCACAGTTTAGTAGTAGTTTTGTCAGTACTGCATGCTGCCACAGATTAGTATGGTAGTTAGTACTGCATGCTGCCACAGTTTAGTATAGTAGTTTGTACTGTATGCTGCCACAGTTTAGTAGTTAGTACTGCATGCTGCCACAGTTTAGTAGTTCGTACTGCATACTGCCACAGTTTAGTAGTTAGTACTGCATGCTGCCACAGTTTAGTAGTTAGTACTGCATACTGCCACAGTTTAGTATAGTAGTTAGTACTGCATACTGCCACAGTTTAGTAGTTAGTACTGCATACTGCCACAGTTTAGTAGTTAGTACTGCATACTGCCACAGTGTAGTAGTTAGTACTGCATGCTGTCACAGTATAGTTTAGTAGTTAGTACTGCATACTGCCACAGTTTAGTAGTTAGTACTGCATGCTGCCACAGTTTAGTATGGTAGTTAGGAATGCATGTCAGTGTTTAGTATGGTAGTTAGTTCTGTATGCTGCCACAGTTTAGTAGTTAGTACTGCATACTGCCACAGTTTAGTAGTTAGTACTGCATGCTACCACAGTTTATTATAGTAGTTAGTGCTGCATGCTGCCACAGTTTAGTAGTTAGTACTGCATAATGCCACAGTCTAGTATGGTAGTTGTTTGTACTGCATGCTGTCACAGTTTAGTTTAGTAGTTAGTACTGCATGTCCGGGTTTAGTATAGTAGTTAGTACTGCATGTCCGGGTTTAGTATAGTAGTTAGTACTGCATGTCCGGGTTTAGTATAGTAGTTAGTACTGCATGTCAGGGTTTAGTATAGTAGTTAGTACTGCATATCAGGGTTTAGTATAGTAGTTTGTACTGCATGCTGCCACAGTTTAGTATCATAGTTAGTACTGCATGCTGCCACAGTTTAGTAGTTAGTACTGCATGCTGCCACAGTTTAGTTTAGTAGTTAGTACTGCATGCTGCCACAGTTTAGTAGTTAGTACTGCATGCTGCCACAGTTTAGTTTAGTAGTTAGTACTGCATGCTGCCACAGTTTAGTAGTTAGTACTGCATGCTGCCACAGTTTAGTTTAGTAGTTAGTACTGCATACTGCCACAGTTTAGTAGTTAGTACTGCATGCTGCCACAGTTTAGTATGGTAGTTAGGAATGCATGTCAGTGTTTAGTATGGTAGTTAGTTCTGCATGCTGCCACAGTTTAGTATAGTAGTTAGTACTGCATGGGTTCACAGTTTAGTATAGTAGTTAGTACTGTATGCTGCCACAGTTTAGTAGTTAGTACTGCATGCTGCCACAGTTTAGTATAGTAGTTAGTACTGCATGCTGCCACAGTTTAGTAGTTAGTACTGCATGCTGCCACAGTTTAGTGTAGTTTGTACTGTATGCTGCCACAGTTTAGTAGTTAGTACTGCATGCTGCCACAGTTTAGTATAGTAGTTAGTTCTGTATGCTGCCACAGTTTAGTAGTTAGTACTGTATGCTGCCACAGTTTAGTAGTTAGTTCTGTATGCTGCCACAGTTTAGTATGGTAGTTAGTACTGCATGCTGCCACAGTTTAGTATAGTAGTTAGTTCTGTATGCTGCCACAGTTTAGTAGTTAGTTCTGTATAGTTTAGTAGTTAGTTCTGTATGCTGCCACAGTTTAGTAGTTAGTACTGTATGCTGCCACAGTTTAGTTTAGTAGTTAGTACTGCATGCTGCCACAGTTTAGTAGTTAGTACTGCATGCTGCCACAGTTTAGTATAGTAGTTAGTTCTGTATGCTGCCACAGTTTAGTAGTTAGTACTGCATGCTGCCACAGTTTAGTAGTTAGTACTGCATACTGCCACAGTTTAGTAGTTAGTACTGCATACTGCCACAGTTTAGTATAGTAGTTAGTTCTGTATGCTGCCACAGTTTAGTAGTTAGTACTGCATGCTGCCACAGTTTAGTAGTTCATACTGCATACTGCCACAGTTTAGTAGTTAGTACTGCATGCTGCCACAGTTTAGTAGTTAGTACTGCATGCTGCCACAGTTTATAGTAGTTAGTTACTGCATGCTGCCACAGTTTAGTAGTTAGTACTGCATGCTGCCACAGTTTAGTAGTTAGTACTGCATGCTCCACAGTTTAGTTTAGTAGTTAGTACTGTATGCTGCCACAGTTTAGTAGTTAGTACTGCATGCTGCCACAGTTTAGTATAGTAGTTAGTTCTGTATGCTGCCACAGTTTAGTAGTTAGTACTGCATGCTGCCACAGTTTAGTGTAGTTTGTACTGTATGCTGCCACAGTTTAGTAGTTAGTACTGCATGCTTCCACAGTTTAGTATAGTAGTTAGTACTGCATGCTGCCACAGTTTAGTAGTTAGTACTGCATGCTGCCACAGTTTAGTAGTTAGTACTGCATACTGCCACAGTTTAGTATAGTAGTTAGTACTGCATGCTGCCACAGTTTAGTAGTTAGTACTGCATGCTGCCACAGTTTAGTAGTTAGTACTGCATACTGCCACAGTTTAGTAGTTAGTACTGCATACTGCCACAGTTTAGTATAGTAGTTAGTTCTGTATGCTGCCACAGTTTAGTAGTTAGTACTGCATGCTGCCACAGTTTAGTAGTTAGTACTGCATACTGCCACAGTTTAGTATTAGTTAGTTAGTACTGCATGCTGCCACAGTTTAGTAGTTAGTACTGCATGCTGCCACAGTTTAGTATAGTAGTTAGTTTAGTAGTTAGTGTATGCTGCCACAGTTTAGTAGTTAGTACTGCATGCTGCCACAGTTTAGTAGTTAGTACTGCATGCTGCCACAGTTTAGTATAGTAGTTAGTTCTGTATGCTGCCACAGTTTAGTAGTTAGTACTGCATGCTGCCACAGTTTAGTATAGTAGTTAGTTCTGTATGCTGCCACAGTTTAGTAGTTAGTACTGCATGCTGCCACAGTTTAGTGTAGTTTGTACTGTTGCCACAGTTTAGTGTATGCTGCCACAGTTTAGTAGTTAGTACTGCATGCTTCCACAGTTTAGTATAGTAGTTAGTACTGCATGCTGCCACAGTTTAGTAGTTAGTACTGCATGCTGCCACAGTTTAGTATAGTAGTTAGTACTGCATGCTGCCACAGTTTAGTAGTTAGTACTGCATGCTGCCACAGTTTAGTATAGTAGTTAGCACTGCATGCTGCCACAGTATAGTAGTTAGTACTGCATGCTGCCACAGTTTAGTAGTTAGTACTGCATACTGCCACAGTTTAGTATAGTAGTTAGTTCTGTATGCTGCCACAGTTTAGTAGTTAGTACTGCATGCTGCCACAGTTTAGTAGTTCGTACTGCATACTGCCACAGTTTAGTAGTTAGTACTGCATGCTGCCACAGTTTAGTAGTTAGTAGTTACAGTTTAGTATAGCAGTTAGTTGCCACAGTTTAGTTTAGTAGTTACAGTTTAGTAGTTAGTACTGCATACTGCCACAGTTTAGTATAGTAGTTAGTTCTGTATGCTGCCACAGTTTAGTAGTTAGTACTGCATGCTGCCACAGTTTAGTAGTAGTTAGTTACTGCATGCTGCCACAGTTTAGTAGTTAGTACTGCATGCTGCCACAGTTTAGTAGTTAGTAGTAGTTTAGTATAGTGCTAGTTCTGTAGTTATGCTGCCACAGTATAGTAGTTAGTACTGCATGCTGCCACAGTTTAGTATAGTAGTTAGTTCTGTATGCTGCCACAGTTTAGTAGTTAGTACTGCATGCTGCCACAGTTTAGTGTAGTTTGTACTGTATGCTGCCACAGTTTAGTGTAGTTTGTACTGTATGCTGCCACAGTTTAGTAGTTAGTACTGCATGCTTCCACAGTTTAGTATAGTAGTTAGTACTGCATGCTGCCACAGTTTAGTAGTTAGTACTGCATGCTGCCACAGTTTAGTATAGTAGTTAGTTCTGTATGCTGCCACAGTTTAGTAGTTAGTACTGCACAGTTTAGCTGCATGCTGCCACAGTTTAGTATAGTAGTTAGCACTGCATGCTGCCACAGTATAGTAGTTAGTACTGCATGCTGCCACAGTTTAGTAGTTAGTACTGCATACTGCCACAGTTTAGTATAGTAGTTAGTTCTGTATGCTGCCACAGTTTAGTAGTTAGTACTGCATGCTGCCACAGTTTAGTAGTTCGTACTGCATACTGCCACAGTTTAGTAGTTAGTACTGCATGCTGCCACAGTTTAGTAGTTAGTACTGCATACTGCCACAGTTTAGTATAGTAGTTAGTTATGTATGCTGCCACAGTTTAGTAGTTAGTACTGCATGCTGCCACAGTTTAGTAGTTAGTACTGCATACTGCCACAGTTTAGTATAGTAGTTAGTTCTGTATGCTGCCACAGTATAGTAGTTAGTACTGCATGCTGCCACAGTTTAGTATAGTAGTTAGTTCTGTATGCTGCCACAGTTTAGTAGTTAGTACTGCATGCTGCCACAGTTTAGTGTAGTTTGTACTGTATGCTGCCACAGTTTAGTAGTTAGTACTGCATGCTTCCACAGTTTAGTATAGTAGTTAGTACTGCATGCTGCCACAGTTTAGTAGTTAGTACTGCATGCTGCCACAGTTTAGTATAGTAGTTAGTACTGCATGCTGCCACAGTTTAGTAGTTAGTACTGCATGCTGCCACAGTTTAGTAGTTAGTACTGCATACTGCCACAGTTTAGTATAGTAGTTAGTACTGCATGCTGCCACAGTTTAGTAGTTAGTACTGCATGCTGCCACAGTTTAGTAGTTAGTACTGCATACTGCCACAGTTTAGTAGTTAGTACTGCATGCCACAGTTTAGTAGTTAGTACTGCATGCTGCCACAGTTTAGTATAGTAGTTAGTTATGTATGCTGCCACAGTTTAGTTAGTACTGTTTAGTAGTTAGTACTGCATGCTGCCACAGTTTAGTATAGTAGTTAGTTCTGTATGCTGCCACAGTTTAGTAGTTAGTACTGCATGCTGCCACAGTTTAGTATAGTAGTTAGTTCTGTATGCTGCCACAGTTTAGTAGTTAGTACTGCATGCTGCCACAGTTTAGTGTAGTTTGTACTGTATGCTGCCACAGTTTAGTAGTTAGTACTGCATGCTGCCACAGTTTAGTAGTTAGTACTGCATGCTGCCACAGTTTAGTAGTTAGTACTGCATGCTGCCACAGTTTAGTATAGTAGTTAGTACTGCATGCTGCCACAGTTTAGTATAGTACTGCATGCTGCCACAGGTACTGCATGCTGCCACAGTTTAGTAGTTAGTACTGCATGCTGCCACAGTTTAGTATAGTAGTTAGTTCTGTATGCTGCCACAGTTTAGTAGTTAGTACTGCATGCTGCCACAGTTTAGTATAGTAGTTAGTTCTGTATGCTGCCACAGTTTAGTAGTTAGTACTGCATGCTGCCACAGTTTAGTAGTAGTTAGTTCTGTACTGCACAGTTTAGCTGCATGCACAGTTTAGTATAGTAGTTTGTACTGTATGCTGCCACAGTTTAGTAGTTAGTACTGCATGCTGCCACAGTTTAGTAGTTAGTACTGCATGCTGCCACAGTTTAGTAGTTAGTACTGCATGCTGCCACAGTTTAGTATAGTCGTTAGTACTGCATTTTGTCACAGTTTAGAAGTTAGTACTGTATGCTGCCATAGTTTAGTAGTTAGTACTGCATGCTGCCACAGTTTAGTATAGTAGTTAGTACTGCATGCTGCCACAGTTTAGTAGTTAGTACTGCATGCTGCCACAGTTTAGTATAGTAGTTAGTACTGCATGCTGCCACAGTTTAGTATGGTAGTTAGTACTGTATGCTGCAACAGTTTAGTAGTTAGTACTGCATGCTGCCACAGTTTAGTATAGTAGTTAGTACTGTATGCTGCCACAGTTTAGTAGTTAGTACTGCATGCTGCCACAGTTTAGTATAGTAGTTTGTACTGAATGCTGCCACAGTTTAGTAGTTAGTACTGCATGCTGCCACAGTTTAGTATAGTAGTTTGTACTGTATGCTGCCACAGTTTAGTATAGTAATTAGTACTGTATGCTGCCACAGTTTAGTTTAGTAGTTAGTAATGCATACTGCCATAGTTTAGTAGTTAGTACTGCATGCTGCCACAATTTAGTAGTTTGTACTGCATGCTGCCACAGTTTAGTATGGTAGTTAGTACTGCATACTGCCACAGTTTAGTAGTTAGTACTGCATGTTGCCACAGTTTAGTAGTTAGTACTGCATGCTGCCACAGTTTAGTTTAGTAGTTAGCACTGCATACTGCCACAGTTTAGTAGTTAGTACTGCATACTGACACAGTGTAGTAGTTAGTACTGCATGCTGCCACAGTTTAGTATAGTAGTTAGTACTGCATGCTGACACAGTGTAGTAGTTAGTACTGCATGCTGCCACAGTTTAGTATTGTAGTTAGTACTGCATGCTGACACAGTGTAGTAGTTAGTACTGCATGCTGCCACAGTTTAGTATAGTAGTTAGTGCTGCATGCTGCCACAGTTTAGTAGTTAGTACTGCATACTGCCACAGTTTAGTAGTTAGTACTGCATACTGCCACCGTGTAGTAGTTAGTACTGCATGCTGTCACAGTATAGTTTAGTAGTTAGTACTGCATACTGCCACAGTTTAGTAGTTAGTACTGCATGTCAGTGTTTAGTATGGTAGTTAGTTCTGCATGCTGCCACAGTTTAGTAGTTAGTACTGCATACTGCCACAGTTTAGTAGTTAGTACTGCATGCTGCCACAGTTTAGTATAGTAGTTAGTACTGCATGCTGACACAGTGCAGTAGTTAGTACTGCATGCTGCCACAGTTTAGTATAGTAGTTAGTACTGCATGCTGACACAGTTTAGTATAGTAGTTAGTACTGCATGCTGCCACAGTTTAGTATAGTAGTTAGTACTGCATGCTGCCACAGTTCAAATCAAATCAAATCAAATCAAATTGTATTTGTCACATACACATGGTTAGCAGATGTTAATGCGAGTGTAGCGAAATGCTTGTGCTTCTAGTTCCGACAATGCAGTGATAACCAACAAGTAATCTAACTAACAATTCCAAAACTACTGTCTTATACACAGTGTAAGGGGATAAGGAATATGTACATAAGGATATACTGAATGAGTGATGGTACAGAGCAGCATACAGTAGATGGTATCGAGTACAGTATATACATATGAGATGAGTATGTAGACAAAGTAAACAAAGTGGCATAGTTAAAGTACTGCATAGTGACATAAGAATGCAGTCGATGATCTAGAGTACAGTATATACATATGCATATGAGATGAATAATGTAGGGTAAGTAACATTATATAAGGTAGCATTGTTTAAAGTGGCTAGTGATATATTTACATCATTTCCCATCAATTTCCCATTATTAAAGTGGCTGGAGTTGGGTCAGTGTCAATGACAGTGTGTTGGCAGCAGCCACTCAATGTTAGTGGTGGCTGTTTAACAGTCTGATGGCCTTGAGATAGAAGCTGTTTTTCAGTCTCTCTCGGTCCCAGCTTTGATGCACCTGTACTGACCTCGCCCAGTTCTGGATGATAGCGGGGAGTGAACAGGCAGTGGTTCGGTGGTTGATGTCCTTGATGATCTTTATGGCCTTCCTGTAACATGGGGTGGTGTAGGTGTCCTGGAGGGCAGGTAGTTTGCCCCGGTGATGCGTTGTGCAGACCTCACTACCTCTGGAGAGCCTTACGGTTGAGGGCGGAGCAGTTGCCGTTACCAGGCGGTGATACAGCCCGCCAGGATGCTCTCGATTGTGCATCTGTAGAAGTTTGTGAGTGCTTTTGGTGACAAGCCGAATTTCTTCAGCCTCCTGAGGTTGAAGAGGCGCTGCTGCGCCTTCTTCACGGACGCTGTCAGTGTGAGTGGACCAATTCAGTTTGTCTGTGATGTGTATGCCGAGGAACTTAAAACTTGCTACCCTCTCCACTACTGCTCCATCGATGTGGATAGGGGGTGTTCCTCTGCTGTTTCCTGAAGTCCACAATCATCTCCTTAGTTTTGTTGACGTTGGAGTGTGAGGTTATTTTCCTGACACCACACCTCCGAGGCCCTCACCTCCTCCCTGTAGGCCGTCTCCCTCCGTTGTTGGTAATCAAGCCTACCACTGTTGTGTCGTTCAGTCAAACTTGATGATTGAGTTGGAGGCGTGCATGGCCACGCAGTCGTGGGTGAACAGGAGTACAGGAGAGGGCTCAGAACGCACCCTTGTGGGGCCCCCGTGTTGAGGATCAGCGGGAGGAGATGTTGTTGCCTACCCTCACCACCTGTGGGCGGTAAATACAGTCAGGAAGTCCAGTACCCAGTTGCACAGGGATGGTAAAATACAGACAGGAGGTCGAGACCCAGGGTCTCGAGGAGATGATGACGAGCTTGGAGGGTACTATGGTATTGAATGCGGAGCTGTAGTCGATGAACAGCATTCTCACACAGTGTAGTAGTTAGTACTGCATGCTGCCACAGTTTAGTATAGTAGTTAGTGCTGCATGCTGCCACAGTTTAGTAGTTAGTACTGCATAATGCCACAGTCTAGTATGGTAGTTGTTTGTACTGCATGCTGCCACAGTTTAGTTTAGTAGTTAGTACTGCATGTCAGTGTTTAGTATAGTAGTTAGTACTGCATGCTGCCACAATTTAGTGTAGTAGTTAGTACTGCATTTCAGGGTTTAGTTTAGTAGTTAGCACTGCATGCTGCCACAGTTTAGTATAGTAGTTAGTACTGCATGTCAGGTTTAGTATAGTAGTTAGTACTGCATGGCAGGGTTTAGTATAGTAGTTAGTACTGCATCTCAGGGTTTAGTATGGTAGTTAGTACTGCATGTCAGGGTTTAGTATAGTAGTTAGTACTGCATGTCATGGTTTAGTAGTTAGTACTGCATGTCAGGGTTTAGTATAGTAGTTTGTACTGCATGTCAGGGTTTAGTATGGTAGTTAGTACTGCATGCTGCCACAGTTTAGTATAGTAGTTAGTAATGCATGGCAGGGTTTAGTATAGTAGTTTGTACTGCATGGCAGGGTTTAGTATAGTAGTTAGTACTGCATGTCAGGTTTAGTATAGTAGTTAGTACTGCATGTCATGGTTAAGTAGTTAGTACTGCATGTCAGGGTTTAGTATAGTAGTTTGTACTGCATGTCAGGGTTTAGTATGGTAGTTAGTACTGCATGCTGCCACAGTTTAGTGTAGTAGTTAGTTCTGCATGTCAGGGTTTAGTATAATAGTACTGCATGTCAGGGTTTAGTATGATAGTTAGTACTGCATGCTGCCAGAGTTTAGTATAGTAGTTAGTACTGCATGGCAGGGTTTAGTATAGTAGTTAGTACTGCATGTCAGGGTTTAGTATAGTAGTTAGTACTGCATGTTAGGATTTAGTATGGTAGTTAGTACTGCATGTTAGGATTTAGTATGGGAGTTAGTACTGCATGTCAGGGTTTAGTATAGTAGTTAGTACTGCATGTTAGGATTTAGTATGGTAGTTAGTACTGCATGTCAGGGTTTAGTATAGTAGTTAGTACTGCATGTCAGGGTTTAGTATAGTAGTTAGTACTGCATGGCAGGGTTTAGTATGGTAGTTAGTACTGCATATCAGGGTTTAGTATAGTAGTTAGTACTGCATGGCAGGGTTTAGTATAGTAGTTAGTACTGCATGTCAGGGTTTAGTATAGTAGTTAGTACTGCATGGCAGGGTTTAGTATAGTAGTGCTGCATGTCAGTTAGACTGTGATTTACATTTACATTTAAGTCATTTAGCAGACGCTCTTATCCAGAGCGACTTACAAATTGGTGCATTCACCTTATGACATCCAGTGGAACAGTAGTGCATCTAAATCTTTTAAGGGGGAGGGGGGGTGAGAGGGATTACTTTATCCTATCCTAGGTATTCCTTAAAGAGGTGGGGTTTCAGGTGTCTCCGGAAGGTGGTGATTGACTCCGCTGTCCTGGCGTCGTGAGGAGTTTGTTCCACCATTGGGGGCCAGAGCAGCGAACAGTTTTGACTGGGCTGAGCGGAACTGTACTTCCTCAGTGGTAGGGAGGCGAGCAGGCCAGAGGTGGATGAACGCAGTGCCCTTGTTTGGGTGTAGGGCCTGATCAGAGCCTGGAGGTACTGAGGTGCCGTTCCCCTCACAGCTCCGTAGGCAAGCACCATGGTCTTGTAGCGGATGCGAGCTTCAACTGGAAGCCAGTGGAGAGAGCGGAGGAGCGGGGTGACGTGAGAGAACTTGGGAAGGTTGAACACCAGACGGGCTGCGGCGTTCTGGATGAGTTGTAGGGGTTTAATGGCACAGGCAGGGAGCCCAGCCAACAGCGAGTTGCAGTAATCCAGACGGGAGATGACAAGTGCCTGGATTAGGACCTGCGCCGCTTCCTGTGTGAGGCAGGGTCGTACTCTGTGATGTGTGTGTGTCGTAGGTAATCAATGACCATCCCTAATCAGTGCTCATTTACTGTAGAGAACATGAGAGGAGACAGGAGAGGAGACAGGAGAGGTGAATGGAATGTTAGAATGGAGGCCTTGTTTTTAATTAATTTCCATACCTTTAAAGTTTCCTTCCTTTCGGAAGTCTATGACCTGGTTTGAAAATAGACCGCTTATCAGAGAGAGAGAAAAGGGAAGAATAATGATGTTTTTGGAGGCTTCTCTGCATTTTCCAACGAGACCCGAGAAACCCACATCCTCTCCTGGAAAAGGGGGCACACACACCCACACGCACATAAACACACGCACACACACACACGCACAAACACGCAGTGCCCCTTCCCCACCATGGAACCCCTTTGTAGTAGTATTGTGGCTGTATCAGATCGAGGGGTTTGTGCAGACAGGAGATGGTAAATACAGACAGGAGATGGTAAATACAGACAGGAGATGGTAAATACAGACAGGAGATGGTAAATACAGACAGGAGATGGTAAATACAGACAGGAGATGGTAAATACAGACAGGAGATGGTAAATACAGATGGTAAATACAGACAGGAGATGGTAAATACAGACAGGAGATGGTAAATACAGACAGGAGATGGTAAATACAGACAGGAGATGGTAAGACAGGAGATAAATACAGACAGGAGATGGTAAATACAGACAGGAGATGGTAAATACAGACAGGAGATGGTAAATACAGACAGGAGATGGTAAATACAGACAGGAGGTAAATACAGACAGGAGATGGTACATACAGACAGGAGATGGTAAATACAGACAGGAGATGGTAAATACAGACAGGAGATGGTAAATACAGACAGGAGATGGTAAATACAGACAGGAGATGGTAAATACAGACAGGAGATGGTAAATACAGACAGGAGATGGTAAATACAGACAGGAGATGGTAAATACAGACAGGAGATGGTAAATACAGACAGATGGTAAATACAGACAGGAGATGGTAAATACAGACAGGAGATGGTAAATACAGACAGGAGATGGTAAATACAGACAGGAGATGGTAAATACAGACAGGAGATGGTAAATACAGACAGGAGATGGTAAATACAGACAGGAGATGGTAAATACAGACAGGAGATGGTAAATACAGACAGGAGATGGTAAATACAGACAGGAGATGGTAAATACAGACAGATGGTAAATACAGACAGGAGATGGTAAATACAGACAGGAGATGGTAAATACAGACAGGAGATGGTAAATACAGACAGGAGATGGTAAATACAGACAGGAGATGGTACAGGAGATGGTAAATACAGACAGGAGATGGTAAATACAGACAGGAGATGGTAAATACAGGGAGATAAATAAATACAGACAGGAGATGGTAAATACAGACAGGAGATGGTAAATACAGACAGGAGATGGTAAATACAGACAGGAGATGGTAAATACAGACAGGAGATGGTAAATACAGACAGGAGATGGTAAATACAGACAGGAGATGGTAAATACAGACAGGATGAGATGGTAAATACAGACAGGAGATGGTAAATACAGACAGGAGATGGTAAATACAGACAGGAGATGGTAAATACAGACAGGAGATGGTAAATACAGGAGATGGTAAATACAGACAGGAGATGGTAAATACAGACAGGAGATGGTAAATACAGACAGGAGATGGTAAATACAGACAGGAGATGGTAAATACAGACAGGAGATGGTAAATACAGACAGGAGATGGTAAATACAGACAGGAGATGGTAAATACAGACAGGAGATGGTAAGATACAGACAGGAGATGGTAAATACAGACAGGAGATGGTAAATACAGACAGGAGATGGTAAATACAGACAGGAGATGGTAAATACAGACAGGAGATGGTAAATACAGACAGGAGATGGTAAATACAGTAAATACAGACAGGAGATGGTAAATACAGACAGGAGATGGTAAATACAGACAGGAGATGGTAAATACAGACAGGAGATGGTAAATACAGACAGGAGATGGTAAATACAGACAGGAGATGGTAAATACAGACAGGAGATGGTAAGATAAATACAGACAGGAGATGGTAAATACAGACAGGAGATGGTAAATACAGACAGGAGATGGTAAATACAGACAGGAGATGGTAAATACAGACAGGAGATGGTAAATACAGACAGAGATGGTAAATACAGACAGGAGATGGTAAATAGACAGACAGGAGATGGTAAATACAGACAGGAGATGGTAAATACAGACAGGAGATGGTAAATACAGACAGAGATGGTAAATACAGACAGGAGATGGTAAATACAGACAGGAGATGGTAAATACAGACAGGAGATGGTACAGACAGGAGATGGTAAATACAGACAGGAGATGGTAAATACAGACAGGAGATGGTAAATACAGACAGGAGATGGTAAATACAGACAGGAGATGGTAAATACAGACAGGAGATGGTAAATACAGACAGGAGATGGTAAATACAGACAGGAGATGGTAAATACAGACAGGAGATGGTAAATACAGACAGGAGATGGTAAATACAGACAGGAGATGGTAAATACAGACAGGAGATGGTAAATACAGACAGGAGATGGTAAATACAGACAGGAGATGGTAAGATACAGGGAGATGGTAAATACAGACAGGAGATGGTAAATACAGACAGGAGATGGTAAATACAGACAGGAGATGGGAGATGGTAAATACAGACAGGAGATGGTAAATACAGACAGGAGATGGTAAATACAGACAGGAGATGGTAAATACAGACAGGAGGTGGTAAATACAGACAGGAGATGGTAAATACAGACAGGAGATGGTAAATACAGACAGGAGATGGTAAATACAGACAGGAGATGGTAAATACAGACAGGAGATGGTAAATACAGACAGGAGATGGTAAATACAGACAGGAGATGGTAAATACAGACAGGAGATGGTACAGGAGATGGTAAATACAGACAGGAGATGGTAAATACAGACAGGAGATGGTAAATACAGACAGGAGATGGTAAATACAGACAGGAGGATGGTAAATACAGACAGGAGATGGTAAATACAGACAGGAGATGGTAAATACAGACAGGAGATGGTAAATACAGACAGGAGATGGTAAATACAGACAGGAGATGGTAAATACAGATACAGGAGATGGTAAATACAGACAGGAGATGGTAAATACAGACAGGAGATGGTAAATACAGACAGGAGATGGTAAATACAGACAGGAGATGGTAAATACAGACAGGAGATGGTAAATACAGACAGGAGATGGTAAATACAGACAGGAGATGGTAAATACAGACAGGAGATGGTAAATAGAGATGGTAAATACAGACGGAGATGGTAAATACAGACAGGAGATGGTAAATACAGACAGGAGATGGTAAATACAGACAGGAGATGGTAAATACAGACAGGAGATGGTAAATACAGACAGGAGATGGTAAATACAGACAGATGGTAAATACAGACAGGAGATGGTAAATACAGACAGGAGATGGTAAATACAGACAGGAGATGGTAAATACAGACAGGAGATGGTAAATACAGACAGGAGATGGTAAATACAGTAAATACAGACAGGAGATGGTAAGATACAGACAGGAGATGGTAAATACAGACAGGAGATGGTAAATACAGACAGGAGATGGTAAATACAGACAGGAGATGGTACAGGAGATGGTAAATACAGACAGGAGATGGTAAATACAGACAGGAGATGGTAAATACAGACAGGAGATGGTAAATACAGACAGGAGATGGTAAATACAGACAGGAGATGGTAAATACAGACAGGAGATGGTAAATACAGACAGGAGATGGTAAATACAGACAGGAGATGGTAAATACAGACAGGAGATGGTAAAAATACAGACAGGAGATGGTAAATACAGACAGGAGATGGTACAGATAGAGGTAAATACAGACAGAGATGGTAAATACAGACAGGAGATGGTAAATACAGACAGGAGATGGTAAATACAGACAGGAGATGGTACAGGAGATGGTAAATACAGACAGGAGATGGTAAATACAGACAGGAGATGGTAAATACAGACAGGAGATGGTACAGGAGATGGTAAATACAGACAGGAGATGGTAAATACAGACAGGAGATGGTAAATACAGACAGGAGATACAGACAGGAGATGGTAAATACAGACAGGAGATGGTAAATACAGACAGGAGATGGTAAATACAGACAGATGGTAAATACAGACAGGAGAGAAATACAGACAGGAGATGGTAAATACAGACAGGAGATGGTAAATACAGACAGGAGATGGTAAATACAGACAGGAGATGGTAAATACAGACAGGAGATGGTAAATACAGACAGGAGATGGTAAATACAGACACAAGATGGTAAATACAGACACGAGATGGTAAATACAGACAGGAGATGGTAAATACAGACAGGAGATGGTAAATACAGACAGAGATGGTACAGGAGATGGTAAAATACAGACAGGAGATGGTAAATACAGACAGGAGATGGTAAATACAGACAGGAGATGGGAGATAAATACAGACAGGAGATGGTAAATACAGACAGGAGATGGTAAATACAGACAGGAGATGGTAAATACAGACAGGAGATGGTAAATACAGATGGTAAATACAGACAGGAGATGGTAAATACAGACAGGAGATGGTAAATACAGACAGGAGATGGTAAATACAGACAGGAGATGGTAAATACAGACAGGAGATGGTAAATACAGACAGGAGATGGTAAATACAGACAGGAGATGGTAAATACAGACAGGAGATGGTAAATACAGACAGGAGATGGTAAATACAGACAGGAGATGGTAAATACAGACAGGAGATGGTAAATACAGACAGGAGATGGTAAATACAGACAGGAGATGGTAAATACAGACAGGAGATGGTAAATACAGACAGGAGATGGTAAATACAGACAGGAGATGGTAAATACAGACAGGAGATGGTAAATACAGACAGGAGGTGGTAAATACAGACAGGAGGTGGTAAATACAGTGGTAAATACAGACAGGAGATGGTAAATACAGACAGGAGATGGTAAATACAGACAGGAGATGGTAAATACAGACAGGAGATGGTAAATACAGACAGGAGATGGTAAATACAGACAGGAGATGGTAAATACAGACAGGAGATGGTAAATACAGACAGGAGATGGTAAATACAGACAGATGGTAAATACAGACAGGAGATGGTAAATACAGACAGGAGATGGTAAATACAGACAGGAGATTGTACATACATACAGACAGGAGGTGGTAAATACAGACAGGAGATGGTAAATACAGACAGGAGATGGTAAATACAGACAGGAGATGGTAAATACAGACAGGAGATGGTAAATACAGACAGGAGATGGTAAATACAGACAGGAGATGGTAAATACAGACAGGAGATGGTAAATACAGACAGGAGATGGTAAATACAGACAGGAGATGGTAAATACAGACAGGAGATGGTACAGGAGATGGTAAATACAGACAGGAGATGGTAAATACAGACAGGAGATGGTAAATACAGACAGGAGATGGTAAATACAGACAGGAGATGGTAAATACAGACAGGAGATGGTAAATACAGACAGGAGATGGTAAATACAGACAGGAAATACAGACAGGAGATGGTAAATACAGACAGGAAATACAGATGTAAATACAGACAGGAGATGGTAAATACAGACAGGAGATGGTAAATACAGACAGGAGATGGTAAATACAGACAGGAGATGGTAAATACAGACAGGAGATGGTAAATACAGACAGGAGATGGTAAATACAGACAGGAGATGGTAAATACAGACAGGAGATGGTAAATACAGACAGGAGATGGTAAATACAGACAGGAGATGGTAAATACAGACAGGAGATGGTAAATACAGACAGGAGATGGTAAATACAGACAGGAGATGGTAAATACAGACAGGAGATGGTAAATACAGACAGGAGATGGTAAATACAGACAGGAGATGGTAAATACAGACAGGAGATGGTAAATACAGACAGGAGATGGTAAATACAGACAGGGTAAATACAGAGATGGTAAATACAGGTAAATACAGACAGGAGATGGTAAATACAGACAGGAGATGGTAAATACAGACAGGAGATGGTAAATACAGACAGGAGATGGTAAATACAGACAGGAGATGGTAAATACAGACAGGAGATGGTAAATACAGACAGGAGATGGTAAATACAGACAGGAGATGGTAAATACAGACAGGAGATGGTAAATACAGACAGGAGATGGTAAATACAGACAGGAGATGGTAAATACAGACAGGAGATGGTAAATACAGACAGGAGATGGTAAATACAGACAGGAGATGGTAAATACAGACAGGAGATGGTAAATACAGACAGGAGATGGTAAATACAGACAGGAGATGGTAAATACAGACAGGAGATGGTAAATACAGACAGGAGGTGGTAAATACAGACAGGAGATGGTAAATACAGACAGGAGATGGTAAATACAGACAGGAGATGGTAAATACAGACAGGAGATGGTAAATACAGACAGGAGATGGTAAATACAGACAGGAGATGGTAAATACAGACAGGAGATGGTAAATACAGACAGGAGATGGTAAATACAGACAGGAGATGGTAAATACAGACAGGAGAGATGGTAAATACAGACAGGAGATGGTAAATACAGACAGGAGATGGTAAATACAGACAGGAGATGGTAAATACAGACAGGAGATGGTAAATACAGACAGGAGATGGTAAATACAGACAGGAGATGGTAAATACAGACAGGAGATGGTAAATACAGACAGGAGATGGTAAATACAGACAGGAGATGGTAAATACAGACAGGAGATGGTAAGACAGGAGATGGTAACAGACAGACAGGAGATGGTAAATACAGACAGGAGATGGTAAATACAGACAGGAGATGGTAAATACAGACAGGAGATGGTAAATACAGACAGGAGATGGTAAATACAGACAGGAGATGGTAAATACAGACAGGAGATGGTAAATACAGACAGGAGATGGTAAATACAGACAGGAGATGGTAAATACAGACAGGAGATGGTAAATACAGACAGGAGATGGTAAATACAGACAGGAGATGGTAAATACAGACAGGAGATGGTAAATACAGACAGGAGATGGTAAATACAGACAGGAGATGGTAAATACAGACAGGAGATGGTACAGGAGATGGTAATTACAGACAGGAGATGGTAAATACAGTCAGGAGATGGTAAATACAGACAGGAGATGGTAAATACAGACAGGAGATGGTAAATACAGACAGGAGATGGTAAATACAGACAGGAGATGGTAAATACAGACAGGAGATGGTAAATACAGACAGGAGATGGTAAATGGTAAATACAGACAGGAGATGGTAAATACAGACAGGAGATGGTAAATACAGACAGGAGATGGTAAATACAGACAGGAGATGGTAAATACAGACAGGAGATGGTAAATACAGACAGGAGATGGTAAATACAGACAGGAGATGGTAAATACAGACAGGAGATGGTAAATACAGACAGGAGATGGTAAATACAGACAGGAGATGGTAAATACAGACAGGAGATGGTAAATACAGACAGGAGATGGTAAATACAGACAGGAGATGGTAAATACAGACAGGAGATGGTAAATACAGACAGGAGATGGTAAATACAGACAGGAGATGGTAAATACAGACAGGAGATGGTAAATACAGACAGGAGATGGTAAATACAGACAGGAGATGGTAAATACAGACAGGAGATGGTAAATACAGACAGGAGATGGTAAATACAGACAGGAGATGGTAAATACAGACAGGAGATGGTAAATACAGACAGGAGATGGTAAATACAGACAGGAGATGGTAAATACAGACAGGAGATGGTAAATACAGACAGGAGATGGTAAATACAGACAGGAGATGGTAAATACAGACAGGAGATGGTAAATACAGACAGGAGATGGTACAGGAGATGGTAAATACAGACAGGAGATGGTAAATACAGACAGGAGATGGTAAATACAGTCAGGAGATGGTAAATACAGACAGGAGATGGTAAATACAGACAGGAGATGGTAAATACAGACAGGAGATGGTAAATACAGACAGGAGATGGTAAATACAGACAGGAGATGGTACAGGAGATGGTAAATACAGACAGGAGATGGTAAATACAGACAGGAGGTGGTACAGGAGATGGTAAATACAGACAGGAGATGGTAAATACAGACAGGAGATGGTAAATACAGACAGGAGATGGTAAATACAGACAGGAGATGGTAAATACAGACAGAGATGGTAAATACAGACAGGAGATGGTACAGGAGATGGTAAATACAGACAGGAGATGGTAAATACAGACAGGAGATGGTAAATACAGACAGGAGATGGTAAATACAGACAGGAGATGGTAAATACAGACAGGAGATGGTAAATACAGACAGGAGATGGTAAATACAGACAGGAGGTGGTAAATACAGACAGGAGATGGTAACACTTGTATCTTTTATCAACGTTTATTATGAAAAAAAAAATTTTTTTTTTTTTTAATTGAAATTTCTGTAAATTGATGTGGCTCTCTGCAAGATCACAGGATGTTTTGGAAGCAAAACATTACTGAACATAACGCGCCAATGTAAACTGAGATTTTTGTATATAAATATGAACTTTATAGAACAAAACATGCATGTATTGTGTAACATGAAGTCCTATGAGTGTCATCTGATGAAGATCATCAAAGGTTAGTGGTTCATTTTATCTCTATTTCTGCTTATTGTGACTCCTCTCTTTGGCTGGAAAATGGCTGTATGGTTTTTGTGACTTGGCTCTGACCTAACATCATCATATGGTGTGCTTTCGCTGTAAAGCCTTTTTTGAAATCGGACACGATGGGTAGATTAACAAGAAGTTTATCTTCCAGTTGGTGTATTGTTAATGTGTAACAGTTACATATTTCAATTTTTATTTTTTTTATTTTGCCTTTTCAGCGGAATGTTGACGAGGGGTGCCGCTAGCAGAACCCCTAGCTGTAGATACTCAGACTATCAGCCCTGATATAATGTGTGCATATATATATATATATATATATATATATATAATACTATAATGACTTTCCACCGTATTTGTAGCACCAGCCTCTACACTGTTCCTTTTTTTGACAGAAGGGAGTCAGACACTCAGACCATCAGCCCTGTGTGTGTGTGTGTGTGTATATATGTGTGAGTGTGTGTCTGTGTGAGTGTGTGTATGTGTGAGTGTGTGTATGTGTGCGCTGTGAGTTTCTGCAAAACAATGATCAACAGGATTAGACCCTGTCACTTCCTGTATAAGGGCTTCCTCTCATGACCTAATATGGTGACGGGAAGTTTGGTCCTCTCTTGTTCTGCCAACACCTCCACAACCACTGCTAAACATCACTTCACCAGGTGGACAGAAAAACACATTGTCAGATAGTTCTGTTCCAATGTAATAAATGGCATTCAACAAGGTGCCAGGACATGCCTGTGTGCGCATGTGTTGTGTGTGGGCCTGTATGGATATATCAGGAGCAGAAAATGGTGTCAGCTCTTTTACACCAGGCTAGGGTTACAGGTTAGAGGTCAGGGGTCGTGGGTTGTCACCAGAGCAACAGGTCTAATGTACCACTGAGACAAACTCTGATTGGCGCTAAACCTGATGGACCAATCAGCAATATGTTACTTTCCTCCACTTCTCTCTACCTCTTCATCATTCGCTCTACTTTCATCTAATCCATTTTCCCATCAATTCTCCTCCCTCCCCTCCACCCTCCATTCTCTCCCTCCTTCCTATCTTCTCTGCCCTCCTCCCATCTCCTCCACCTTTCTCCCTCAACTCTCCTCCCTTCATTCATTCTCTCCCTCCCTCCTAACTTCTCTGCCCTCCTCCATTTTCTCCCTCCCTCTTTTCCCTCCTATATTCTCTGATCCTCCCCCACACACATTCTGTCCTTCCCTCTCTTCTCATTCTCTATATTTGGGTGGTCTATGTGGTGTTGTGTAGTAGAGCCGTCAGCAAATAAATCTCTTCTCTTTGTCTGTCTTTACCAGCGTTTCCTCTCTGTAGTTTGGCCTCCTGACTGTGCTGATTCTGTGTGTGCACTGGACCATGGCCCACCCTCAGCCACATACAAACACATACACTCTAATTGTTTTGGGTGTACCTTAAACCAGCACACGCCTCTCTCTCTCTCTCTCTCTGTTTTTCACCCATCTAATTCTCTCTGTTTTTCAACCATCTAATTCTCTCTGTTCTTCACCCATCTAATTCTCTCTGTTTTTCACCCACCTACAGCATACCACCCTGCATACCACTGCTGGCTTGCTTCTGAAGCTAAGCAGTGTTGGTTCTGGTCAGCAGCATACCACCCTGCATACCACTGCTGGCTTGCTTCTGAAGCTAAGCAGTGTTGGTCCTGGTCAGCAGCATACCACCCAGCATACCACTGCTGGCTTGCTTCTGAAGCTAAGCAGGGTTGGTCCTGGTCAGCAGCATACCACCCAGCATACCACTGCTGGCTTGCTTCTGAAGCTAAGCAGGGTTGGTCCTGGTCAGCAGCATACCACCCAGCATACCACTGCTGGCTTGCTTCTGAAGCTAAGCAGGGTTGGTCCTGGTCAGCAGCATACCACCCTGCATAACACTGCTGGCTTGCTTCTGAAGCTAAGCAGGGTTGGTCCTGGTCAGTCCCTGGATGACCAGATGCTGCTGGAAGTGGTGCTGGAGGGCCAGTAGGAGGCACTCTTTCCTCTGGTCTAAAAAATATCCCACTGGTCTAAAAAATATCCCAATGCCCCAGGGCAGTGATTGGGGACATTGCCCTGTGTAGGGCGTTGTCTTTCGGATGGGACGTTAAACGGGTGTCCTGACTCTCTGAGGTCATTAAAGATCTTATCGTAACAATATGAAGACTATAAAGAGGGGCTACACACACACACACACACACACACACACACACACACACACACACACAGGGCTGATGGTCTGAGTGTCTGACTCCCTTCTGTTTCCCTGTCTGTCAAAGACTCTCTGTGAGTGGTAGGAAATCCCCCCTCACTTTCCCATCACACACACACACACACACGCACACACACAGACACACACATGCACACAGAGACATGTGGTGATGAAGGATGGTACCTTTCTTCCCTCCGGTCTCCAGCTGATCCTCACACATGCACTGACACAGCACCTGAAATAACACAGACACACCCGTAACAGTTGTTGTGCTGCGGCCAAGATGACATAGAACCATCTCAGTACTGTCAGCACCAAATGGTGACAGGGGTCAGGGGTCAGGGGTGAGAGGTACATGCTGAGGACAAAATGATGGGACAAATGGTGTGTGTGTGTGTGTGTGTGTGTGTGTGTGTGTGTGTGTGTGTGTGTGTGTGTGTGTGTGGACATATCTGTGGTGAGACAGTGGGAGCATATCTCTGCAACCTTCCCAAGAGGAGGAAAAGGAGGATGAAGAGGAGGAGGGAAAAGATAAGATGAGGACAGACAGTCCATTCATAAACCCAGGCCAGAGACACTACTCCCCACACAGAGGACAACAAGGTTAAATTCTGTTTAGTAAAGAGTGTGAGACCCTGTTTCCTCTCTCTCCTCGCCCCACACTACCCCCCTCTCCTCTCTAGGGCCCACACTACCCTCCTCTCCTCACCGCCATCCCACTACCCACCTCTCCTCTCCTCTCCTCTTCTCTCCACTCCACTACACTATCCCCTCCGCTCTCCTCCTCTCCTCTCCTCTTCTCTCCTCTCCTCTCCACTACCCCCTCTCCCTCTCCTCTCCTCCTCTCCTCTCCACTACACTACCCCCCTCTCCTCTCCTCTTCTCTCCACTCCACTACACTATCTCCTCTCCTCTCCTCTCCTCTCCCTCCTCTCCTCCTCTCCTCTCCCTCTCCTCTCCTCTCCTCTCCTCTCCTTTCCTCTCCACTACCCTCCTCTCCTCTCCACTACCCTCCTCTCCTCTCCACTGCCCTCCTCTCCACTACCTCCTCTCCACTACCCCCTCCTCCTCCCTCTCCACTACCCTCCTCTCCTTTCCTCTCCACTACACTCCTCTACTCTCCACTACTCTCCTCTCCTCTCCACTACTCTCCTCTCCCTCTCCACTACTCTCCTCTCCTCTCCTCTCCACTCCTCTCCTCTCCTCTCCACTACTCTCCTCTCCTCTCCACTACCCTCCTCCTCTCCTCTCCACTATCCTCCTCTCCTCTCTACTACCCTCCTCTCCTTTCCTCTCCACTACACTCCTCTACTCTCCACTACTCTCCTCTCCTCTCCACTACCCTCCTCTCCTCTCCACTACCCTCCTCTCCTCTCCACTACCACCCCTCCTCTCCTCTCCACTACCCCCTCTCCTCTCCTCTCCACTACCCTCCTCTCCTCTCCACTACCCTCCTCTGCTCTCCACTACTCTCCTCTCCTTTCCACTACTCTCCTCTCCTCTCCACTACCCTCCTCTCCTCTCCACTACCACCTCTCCTCTCCTCTCCACTACCCCCTCTCCTCTCCTCTCCACTACCCTCCTCTCCTCTCCACTACCCTCCTCTCCTCTCCAGGCTGGTACAGGCTATATATGAGGAAGGGGGCTGGTACAGGCTATATATCAGGAAGGGGGGATGGTACAGGCTATATATCAGGAAGGGGCTGGTACAGGCTATATATCAGGATGGGGGATGGTACAGGCTATATATCAGGATGGGGGATGGTACAGGCTATATATCAGGATGGGGGATGGTACAGGCTATATATCAGGAAGGGGCTGGTACAGGCCATATATCAGGAAGGGGGATGGTACAGGCTATATATCAGGATGGGGGATGGTACAGGCTATATATCAGGAAGGGGGCTGGTACAGGCTATATATCAGGAAGGGGGATGGTACAGGCTATATATCAGGAAGGGGGCTGGTACAGGCTATATATCAGGAAGGGGATGGTACAGGCTATATATCAGGAAGGGGCTGGTACAGGCTATATATCAGGATGGGGGATGGTACAGGCTATATATCAGGATGGGGGATGGTACAGGCTATATATCAGGATGGGGGATGGTACAGGCTATATATCAGGAAGGGGGATGGTACAGGCTATATATCAGGAAGGGGATGGTACAGGCTATATATCAGGAAGGGGGATGGTACAGGCTATATATCAGGAAGGGGATGGTACAGGCTATATATCAGGAAGGGGATTGTACAGGCTATATATCAGGAAGGGGGCTGGTACAGGCTATATATCACGAAGGGGGATGGTACAGGCTATATATCAGGAAGGGGCTGGTACAGGCTATATATCACGAAGGGGATGGTACAGGCTATATATCAGGAAGGGGCTGGTACAGGCTATATATCAGGATGGGGGATGGTACAGGCTATATATCAGGAAGGGGCTGGTACAGGCTATATATCAGGATGGGGGATGGTACAGGCTATATATCAGGATGGGGGATGGTACAGGCTATATATCAGGAAGGGGGATGGTACAGGCTATATATCAGGAAGGGGGCTGGTACAGGCTATATATCAGGATGGGGATGGTACAGGCTATATATCAGGAAGGGGGCTGGTACAGGCTATATATCAGGAAGGGGGCTGGTACAGGCTATATATCAGGAAGGGGGCTGGTACAGGCTATATATCAGGAAGGGGGATGGTACAGGCTATATATCAGGAAGGGGGCTGGTACAGGCTATATATCAGGATGGGGGATGGTACAGGCTATATATCAGGAAGGGGCTGGTACAGGCTATATATCAGGAAGGGGGCTGGTACAGGCTATATATCAGGATGGGGTATGGTACAGGCTATATATCAGGATGGGGGATGGTACAGGCTATATATCAGGAAGGGGGCTGGTACAGGCTATATATCAGGAAGGGGGATGGTACAGGCTATATATCAGGAAGGGGGATGGTACAGGCTATATATCAGGAAGGAGGATGGTACAGGCTATATATCAGGATGGGGGATGGTACAGGCTATATATCAGGAAGGGGGCTGGTACAGGCTATATATCAGGATGGGGGCTGGTACAGGCTATATTCTATGATCCTGTAATTTACATGTTCTATATTCTATGATCCTGTAATTTACATGTTCTATATTCTATAATCCTGTTATAACATGTTCTATATTATATGATCCTGTAATTTACATGTTCTATATTCTATGATCCTGTAATTTACATGTTCTATATTCTATGATCCTGTAATTTACATGTTCTATATTCTATGATCCTGTAATTTACATGTTCTATATTCTATGATCCTGTAATTTACATGTTCTATATTCTATGATCCTGTAACATGTTCTATATTCTATGATCCTGTAATTTACATGTTCTATATTCTATGATCCTGTAATTTACATGTTCTATATTCTATGATTCTATAATTTACATGTTCTATATTCTATGATCCTGTAATTTACATGTTCTATATTCTATGATCCTGTAATTTACATGTTCTATATTCTATAATCCTGTTATAACATGTTCATGACACGAATACAGATATTCCATTAACCTTTAATGTGGTTAGGACCTGTTATAACATGTTTATAGATGTCTAATCAATGAGTTATGGACATGGAGTCAAAGCAAATCGTTATCAAGTGGGTTACTGAAACACACCTGACAGCGGTTTACTACTATCACCTTTCTGCTGTGGGCTAACACACACACACACACACACACACACACACACACACACACACACACACACAGCTACCTAATCTCACTGTTGCTTACTTTCCCTGTTCATGAGGTGGTTCTGCAGCTGTCAATATGTGGCGCTGACAACTCCCCCTCTCTCTCCCCCTCCTTCCCACCCCTAGTAAATCTGAAAGGGGCCTTTTCCAGTTTTACAGGAACAGTGTCTTATTAAAGGGTTGATTTCAGATGGCGTAGTGTGAATATCTCAAAGTAACTGTATTGATGTGTGTGCATGGGAAAGGGGAACTCTGGGCCGTTGATGTTCACCTCCACCATTAAAGAGGACCTTTAAACCAGGAGGCCCACCATCTCTCTCTTTAGATTTAGAATGGTGCTGCCACAGACAGGCAGGGCGGAGTGGGGTGGGGCGTGGCAGACAGACAGACAGACAGACAGACAGACAGACGAGAGGCTACACTTCTTCCTTAACTAATCTTAAACCTGAAGGAAGTGATTTCACCACCGAGGGTAGGAGTTAAGAAGGGAAGGGAGGAGAGGAAGGACTGATAACCCTCCATATCTGTGTGAGGCAGCAGGGTCTGTCTCCTCTTTATGACATCACTCTCTGAGTATGAACCTTCCCATAAACCCGTCGATTCCCTGGGGTCTCCCAACCATGACATCAGGGGAGAGGGAGAGGGAGGAAGGGAGTTACAGAGATTATTTTACTTCTTCTATATGTGAGTGGTAGAAAGAACAGCCAATCAGTCCTCACTCTGTTTCTGTTTAGCATAGCCCTACTGCGGAGCATATCTTTCACAAACACACACACACACACACACACTACATAAGCCCCCTCAGGATGTAAGGTCTCTATCTTCCCACAAATTCTCACCCTGATCCACTGTCTGTCAATCACTACCATCACATCATGTGGCGCAGGGAGTCATGAAGCAAGTGCAGTTAGTGAGTTTAATGACAAAAGAACATTGAACGAAACAAGAAACGGAAACATAAACAATATTGCCTGGTGAATAAAGGGGGAGTATTCAGGGAGGTGATGAAGTCCAGGTGGGTTGCCAGGCCCGGCGGTTAGAAGACCGGTGAGTAGGGAGTGGATGTGACAGTACCCCCCCCCCCCCACACACACACACACGTGGCTCCACCCGCAGGACGACGCCGGCCTGAGAATGAGGACCGGTCCGGACGGTGAAGGTGGAAAACTCGGATGATGTTGGGATCTAGAATATTGTCCACCGGAACTCTCTGGTCCCCTTCCCAGGCCACTAGGTACTGGAGCCGACCCCCACGACGTCTGGTGTTCAGGTGGGACTAGTGTCGTGGAGAGGAGAGGAGAGGGGGTAGATGGGACTACCCTCAATGTACAGAGGAGGCGGGGAGGTGTTGTGGGGGCATCTGCCAGGGGACAGAGGAGTATAGAGTGCAGTGATGTGTCCTATAAGGAGCATTGGTGACAAATCTGATGGCCGAATGGTACAGGTCATCTAGCCGCTCGAGAGCACCATTACCTACCGATCTATAAAAGTCTCTATAATCCAATCTATAAATTATGTCTCCGTAATCTTGCATGGGTAGGATGGTCATCTGAATCAGGGTTAGTTTGGCAGCTGTGGTGAAAGAGGAGTGATTACGATAGAGGAAACCAAGTCTAGATTTAACTTTAGCCTGCAGCTTTGATATGTGCTGAGAGAAGGACTGTGTACTGTCTAGCCATACTCCCAAGTACTTGTATGAGATGACTACCTCAAGCTCTAAACCCTCAGATGTAGTAATCACATCAGTGGGGAGAGGGGCGTTCTTCTTACCAAAGGGGCCAGTTGAGTACAAGACTGTATCATCTGCATATACATGGCTGAGGCAAAGGTGACATCTTTTAAGGTTTCAGTGACACGTCCATAACCTGAGCAGTAACCAGATTATATACCTTAGAGAATACTATAGACGTTTAATAAACAGGGCAAAATATAAATAGGCCTATAACAGTTAGGATCAGCTTGACCTCCCCTTTAAATAAAGGATGAACTGTGGCTGCCTTCCAAGCAATGGGATCCTCCCCAGAGAGGAGAGACAGGTTCAAAAGGTTGGGCTTGGTGATGATAGGGGCAGCAACCTTAAAGAAGAAAGGGTCTAAACCATCTGACACAGATGTTTTTTGGGGGTCAAGTTTCAGGAGCTCCTTTAGCACCTCAGACTCAGTGACCGCCTGCAGGGAGAAACTTTGTAGCGGGGCAGGAGAAAAAGAGGGAGGAGCATCGGGATAGTCGCATTAGAAGGGGAAAAGAGGGAGGAGCATCGGGGATAGTCACATTAGAAGAGGTGGGAGATGAGGAAATATTGAACAGCAAGGAGGCATGGCTCAGTCAAATAGGAATCCTGACTTAACGAAGTGGTGATTAAACAGCTCAGCCATGTGCTTCTTGTCAGTAACAACCACATCATCACCATTAAGGGACATGGGCAGCTGTGAGGAGGAGGGTTTATTCTCCAGGTCTTTAATTGTTTCCAGAACATCTTGGGGCTAAACCCACAGAGAGACAACTCTCCTTAAAGTAACTAACTTTGGCCTCCCAGATAGCCTGGGTGCACTTATTTCTCATTTGCCTGAACTATAGCCAGTCAGCCTGAGTGTGTGTGCCGAGCCTTTCGCCAAATGGAATTGTTGAGGTGGAGTAACTCTGCCCTGGTCGAACCAGGGGATTAACCTGTTTTTAATTCTCCTTTTCTTTACGGGGGCGTGTTTGTTAACAATACCACTGAAAATATAAAAAATGAAGGACCAAGCGTCTTTGACAGAGGGGATCAAGCTGATTCTATACCATTCTACAGAGGCCAGTTCATGAAGGAAAAGTTTTTCAGCAAGCGCCTGCTACAAATCAGAGCAGGTCATTTCACTGAGCATCCTTTATGAACACAGGCAGTAAAACAGTGATCACTAAGGTCATTACAGAAAACACCAGACTGATACCTATCAGGACTATTTGTGAAGATAACATCAAGGAGAGTAGCCTTTTCTGGGTGTTTGGAGTCATACCTTGTGGGATTGGTGATACTCTGAGAAGTATTTAGGGAGTCACATTGCTTTAGGACTTGGTCAGGTGGTTTAAGCATGTCCCAGTTTAGGTCACCTAGCAGGACAAATTCAGACTTGGTGTAAAGAGGCCAGGAGAGAGCTACAGGCCAGTGCTGATGGAGATTGATAACACCCAGCAACAGTCAACCAAGAGATAGAGGTTGTTTGTGTGTCTCCATAGTGATGTATCTCTCTAGCTTCTGATTGGCTGAGAGAAGAGGCCAGGAGAGAGCTACAGGCCAGTGCTAATGGAGATTGATAACGCCCAGCAACAGTCAACCAAGAGATAGAGGTTGTTTGTGTGTCTCCATAGTGATGTATCTCTGTTCAGTGTGAGAATGGAGCTTGTTTAACGGTTACCATAACAACCTCTCTAGCTTCTGATTGGCTGAGAGAGGAGGCCAGGAGAGAGCTACAGGCCAGTGCTGATGGAGATTGATAACACCCAGCAACAGTCAACCAAGAGATATCTGAAAGTTCAATGCTTAAAACCAGCAAATCAAATTGTTTGGGGACAGACTTGGTGGAGACAACAGAGCACTGAAGGTGATCCTTGGTAAATTCCTCCACCTTTGGAAGATCTGTCTTGCCGAAAAAGGTCGTAACTAGAAAGTTTAAAATCAGTATTCAAAACATCCTTAACCACGTCTCAGTAATGACCAACACATCTGGATTGGAGATGTGAACCCACACTTTCAATTGATCCATGAAAGTTCAATGCTTAAAACTGTAGTATCTGGGATCTACATCTGTTTATATTAGTTACTGTGCTGTTACTAAGCAGTAATGCATTACGGCAGTGTTACGTTACTACACCTAATAGGAAATGCACATGCGCACTGGAATGCCGGGAACTGTAGAGCACAAGGGGTTTTTGACAACTAACTGTACTCCCGTCTACTGCCTGGTCATTTCTCCACAACACAAATATTACAAAAACCAGCAAATCAAATTGTTTGGGGACAGACTTGGTGGAGACAACAGAGCACTGAAGGTGATCCTTGGTAAAGATTGCCACTCCTCCACCTTTGGAAGATCTGTCTTGCCGAAAAAGGTCTAACTAGTTAACTTCCTTAACCACGTGTCAGTAATGACCAACACATCTGGATTGGAGCTGTGAACCCACACTTTCAATGGATCCATTTTAGGTAATAAGCTTCTCGTGTTAACGTGCAGAAAACTCAGGCTTTTACGTGAGCAGAAAGCAGTGAGGCAGATATCAGAGCACAAGTCAGAATTGGGGCTAGCAACAGTAGATTGGCCACATGCACATTTCCAGATGTCATCAACAGTAATACAATCAGACATAGACAGGAACTGGGGGTACAGGAGACATAGACAGGAACTGGGGGGAACAGGAGACAGACAGGAACTGGAGGGTACAGGAGACATAGACAGGAACTGGAGGGTACAGGAGACAGACAGGAACTGGGGGGTACAGGAGACATAGACAGGAGACATAGAGAGGAACTGGAGGGAGACATACAGGAGACATAGACAGGAACTGGAGGGTACAGGAGACAGACAGGAACTGGAGGGTACAGGAGACAGACAGGAACTGGGGGTACAGGAGACAGACAGGAACTGGAGGGTACAGGAGACAGACAGGAACTGGAGGGTACAGGAGACATAGACAGGAACTGGAGGGTACAGGAGACAGACAGGAACTGGAGGGTACAGGAGACATAGACAGGAACTGGAGGGTACAGGAGACAGACAGGAACTGGAGGGTACAGGAGACATAGACAGGAACTGGAGGGTAGGAGACTAGACAGGAACTGGAGGGTACAGACAGGAGACAGAGACAGAAGGAACTGGAGGGTACAGGAGACAGACAGGAACTGGAGGGTACAGGAGACATAGACAGGAACTGGGGGTACAGGAGACATAGACAGGAACTGGGGGTACAGGAGACAGACAGGAACTGGAGGGTACAGGAGACAGACAGGAACTGGAGGGTACAGGAGACAGACAGGAACTGGAGGGTACAGGAACTGGAGGGTACAGGAGACATAGACAGGAACTGGAGGGTACAGGAGAGACAGGAACTGGAGGGTACAGGAGACAGGGAACTGGGGTACAGGAGACATAGACAGGAACTGGAGGGTACAGGAGACAGACAGGAACTGGAGGGTACAGGAGACAGACAGGAACTGGAGACAGGAACTGGAGGGTACAGGAGACATAGACAGGAACTGGAGGGTACAGGAGACATAGACAGGAACTGGTGGGTACAGGAGACAGACAGGAACTGGAGGGTACAGGAGACATAGACAGGAACTGGAGGGTACAGGAGACAGGAACTGGGGGGTACAGGAGACAGACAGGAACTGGAGGGTACAGGAGACATAGACAGGAACTGGAGGGTACAGGAGACAGACAGGAACTGGGGGTAGGACAGACAGGAACTGGAGGGTACAGGAGGGTACAGACAGGAACTGGAGGGTACAGACAGACAGGAACTGGAGGGTACAGGAGACATAGACAGGAACTGGAGGGTGGAGGGTAGGAGACAGACAGGAACTGGAGGGTACAGGAGACATAGACAGGAACTGGAGGGTACAGGAGACATAGACAGGAACTGGAGGGTACAGGAGACATAGACAGGAACTGGAGGGTACAGGAGACATAGACAGGAACTGGAGGGTACAGGAGACAGACAGGAACTGGAGGGTACAGGAGACAGACAGGAACTGGAGGGTACAGGAGACAGACAGGAACTGGAGGGTACAGGAGACAGACAGGAACTGGAGGGTACAGGAGACATAGAGGAACTGGAGGGTACAGGAGACTGGAGGGACAGGAACTACAGGAGACATAGACAGGAACTGGAGGGTACAGGAGACAGACAGGAACTGGAGGGTACAGGAGACAGACAGGACTGGGGTACAGGAGACATAGACAGGAACTGGAGGGTACAGGAGACAGACAGGACAGGAGACATAGACAGGAACAGACAGGAACTGGGTACAGGAGACATAGACAGGAACTGGAGGGTACAGGAGACATAGACAGGAACTGGAGGTACAGGAGACATAGACAGAACTGGAGGGTACAGGAGACAGACAGGAACTGGAGGGTACAGGAGACATGGAGGGTACAGGAGACAGACAGGAACTGGGGGTACAGGAGACAGACAGGAACTGGAGGTACAGGAGACAGACAGGAACTGGAGGGTACAGGAGACAGACAGAACTGGGGGTACAGGAGACAGAACTGGAGGGTACAGGAGACAGACAGGAACTGGAGGGTACAGGAGACATAGACTGGAGGGTACAGGAGACAGACAGGAACTGGAGGGTACAGGAGACAGACAGGAACTGGAGGGTACAGGAGACATAGACAGGAACTGGGGGTACAGGAGACAGACAGGAACTGGAGGGTACAGGAGACAGGAACTGGAGAGGAGACAGGGAACTGGAGGGTACAGGAGACAGACAGGAACTGGAGGGTAGGAGACAGACAGGAACTGGAGGTACAGAGACAGGAACTGGAGACAGGAACTGGAGGGTACAGGAGACATAGACAGGAACTGGAGGGTACAGGAGACAGACAGGAACTGGGGGTACAGGAGACATAGACAGGAACTGGGGGTACAGGAGACAGACAGGAACTGGAGGGTACAGGAGACATAGACAGGAACTGGAGGGTACAGGAGACAGACAGGAACTGGGGGGGTACAGACAGGAACTGGAGGGTACAGACAGGAACTGGGGGTACAGGAGACAGACAGGAACTGGAGGGTACAGGAGAGACATAGCAGACAGGAACTGGGGGGTACAGGAGACATAGACAGGAACTGGAGGGTACAGGAGACAGACAGGAACTGGAGGGTACAGGAGACATAGACAGGAACTGGAGGGTACAGGAGACAGGAACTGGAGGGTACAGGAGACATAGACAGGAACTGGACAGGACAGACAGGAACTGGGGGTACAGGAGACAGACAGGAACTGGAGGGTACAGGAACTGACAGGAACTGGAGGGTAGGGAGACAGAGACAGGAACTGGGGGTACAGGAGACAGACAGGAACTGGAGGGTACAGGAGACATAGACAGGAACTGGAGGGTACAGGAGAGACAGGAACTGGGGGTACAGAGACAGACAGAACTGGAGGGTACAGGAGACAGACAGGAACTGGAGGGTACAGGAGACAGACAGGAACTGGAGGGTACAGGAGACAGACAGGAACTGGAGGGTACAGGAGACATAGACAGGAACTGGAGGGTACAGGAGACAGACAGGAACTGGAGGGTACAGGAGACAGACAGGAGACAGAGGGTACAGGAGACAGACAGGAACTGGGGGTACAGGAGACATAGACAGGAACTGGAGGGTACAGGAGACAGACAGGAACTGGAGGGTACAGGAGACAGACAGGAGACATAGACAGGAACTGGAGGGGGTACAGGAGACAGACAGGAACTGGAGGGTACAGGAGACAGACAGGAACTGGAGGGTACAGGAGACATAGACAGGAACTGGAGGGTACAGGAGACAGACAGACAGGAACTGGAGGGTACAGGAGACATAGACAGGAACTGGAGGGTACAGGAGACAGACAGGAACTGGGGGTAGGAACTGGAGGGTACAGGAGACATAGACAGGAACTGGAGGGTACAGGAGACAGACAGGAACTGGAGGGTACAGGAGACATAGACAGGAACTGGAGGGTACAGGAGACATAGACAGGAACTGGAGGGTACAGGAGACATAGACAGGAACTGGGGGTAACTGGAGGGTACAGGAGACAGACAGGAACTGGAGGGTACAGGAGACATAGACAGGAACTGGAGGGTACAGGAGACAGGAACTGGAGACAGGAACTGGAACTGGGGGTACAGGAGACAGACAGGAACTGGAGGGTACAGGAGACATAGACAGGAACTGGAGGAGACAGACAGGAACTACAGGAGACAGGAACTGGAGGGTAGACAGGAACTGGAGGGAGACAGACAGGAACTGGGGGTACAGGAGACAGACAGGAACTGGAGGGTACAGGAGACAGACAGGAACTGGAGGGTACAGGAGACAGACAGGAACTGGGGGTACAGGAACTGGAGGGTACAGGAGACATAGACAGGAACTGGAGGGTACAGGAGACATAGACAGGAACTGGAGGGTACAGGAGACATAGACAGGAACTGGAGGGTACAGGAGACAGACAGGAACTGGAGGGTACAGGAGACATAGACAGGAACTGGGGGTACAGGAGACACAGGAGACATAGACAGGAACTGGAGGGTACAGGAGACATAGACAGGAACTGGGGTACAGGAGACAGACAGGAACTGGGTGTACGAGAGACAGACAGGAACTGGAGGGTACAGGAGACATAGACAGGAACTGGAGGGTACAGGAGACAGACAGGAACTGGGGGTAGAGACATAGACAGGAACTGGAGGGTACAGGAGACAGACAGGAACTGGAGGGTACAGGAGACATAGACAGGAACTGGAGGGTACAGGAGACATAGACAGGAACTGGAGGGTACAGGAGACATAGACAGGAACTGGAGGGTACAGGAGACATAGACAGGAACTGGGGGTACAGGAGAGACAGACAGGAACTGGAGGGTACAGGAGACATAGACAGGAACTGGGGGTACAGGAGACAGACAGGAACTGGGGGTACAGGAGACAGACAGGAACTGGGGAGGAGACATAGACAGGAACTGGGGGTACAGGAGACATAGACAGGAACTGGAGGGTACAGGAGACATAGACAGGAACTGGACAGGGAACAGGAGACAGACAGGAACTGGGGGTACAGGAGACAGACAGGAACTGGAGGGTACAGGAGACATAGACAGGAACTGGAGGGACAGGAACTGACACAGACAGGAACTGGAGGGTACAGGAGACAGACAGGAACTGGAGGGTACAGGAGACAGACAGGAACTGGAGGGTACAGGAACTGGGAACTGGGGGTACAGGAGACAGACAGGAACTGGAGGGTACAGGAGACATAGACAGGAACTGGAGGGTACGAGAGACAGACAGGAACTGGAGGGTACAGGAGACATAGACAGGAACTGGAGGGTACGAGAGACAGACAGGAACTGGAGGGTACAGGAGACAAAGACAGGAACTGGGGGTACAGGAGACAGACAGGAACTGGAGGGTACAGGAGACAGACAGGAACTGGAGGGTACAGGAGACATAGACAGGAACTGGGGGTACAGGAGACATAGACAGGAACTGGAGGGTACAGGAGACATAGACAGGAACTGGAGGGTACAGGAGACAGACAGGAACTGGGGGTACAGGAGACAGACAGGAACTGGGGAGACAGACAGGAACTGGACAGGAGGAACAGAGACAGGAACTGGAGGGTACAGGAGACATAGACAGAACTGGGGGGTAAGGAACTGGGAACTGGGGGAACAGGAGACATAGACAGGAACTGGAGGGTACAGGAGACATAGACAGGAACTGGGGGTACAGGAGACAGACAGGAACTGGGGGTACAGGAGACAGACAGGAACTGGGGGTACAGGAGACATAGACAGGAACTGGAGACAGGAACTGGGGGTACAGGAGACATAGACAGGAACTGGAGGGTACAGGAGACATAGACAGGAACTGGAGGGTACAGGAGACATAGACAGGAACTGGAGGGTACAGGAGACAGACAGGAACTGGAGGGTACAGGAGACATAGACAGGAACTGGAGGGTACAGGAGACATAGACAGGAACTGGGGGTACAGGAGACAGGAGACACAGGAGACATAGACAGGAACTGGGGGTAAAGGAGACAGGAGACAGGAGACATAGACAGGAACTGGAGGGTACAGGAGACATAGACAGGAACTGGGGTACAGGAGACAGACAGGAACTGGGGGTACGAGAGACAGACAGGAACTGGGGGGTACAGGAGACATAGACAGGAACTGGAGGGTACAGGAGACATAGACAGGAACTGGAGGGTACAGGAGACATAGACAGGAACTGGAGGGTACAGGAGACAGACAGGAACTGGAGGGTACAGGAGACAGACAGGAACTGGGGGGTACAGGAGGGTAGAGACATAGACAGGAACTGGAGGGTACAGGAGACACAGACAGGAACTGGAGGGTACAGGAGACAGACAGGAACTGGAGGGTACGAGAGACAGACAGGAACTGGAGGGTACAGGAGACATAGACAGGAACTGGAGACAGGAGACAGACAGGAACTGGAGGGTACAGGAGACATAGACAGGAACTGGAGGGTACAGGAGACAGGAACTGGAGGGTACAGGAGACAGGAAGGAACTGGGGGTACAGGAGACATAGACAGGAAGGACCTGGTGGGTAGAGGAGACAGACAGGAACTGGAGGGTACAGGAGACATAGACAGGAACTGGGAACTGGGGGTACAGGAGACAGACAGAACTGGGGGTACAGGAGACAGACAGGAACTGGGGGTACAGGAGACATAGACAGAACTGGGGGTACAGGAGACATAGACAGGAACTGGGGGTACAGGAGACATAGACAGGAACTGGAGGGTACAGGAGACAGACAGGAACTGGGGGGTACAGGAGACAGACAGGAACTGGAGGGTACAGGAGACATAGACAGGAACTGGAGGGTACAGGAGACAGGAACTGGGGGGTACAGGAGACATAGACAGGAACTGGAGGGTACAGGAGACATAGACAGGAACTGGAGGGTACAGGAGACAGACAGGAACTGGAGGGTACAGGAGACATAGACAGGAACTGGAGGGTACAGGAGACATAGACAGGAACTGGAGGGTACAGGAGACATAGACAGGAACTGGGGGTACAGGAGACATAGACAGGAACTGGAGGGTACAGGAGACATAGACAGGAACTGGGGGTACAGGAGACAGACAGGAACTGGGGGTACAGGAGACAGACAGGAACTGGAGGGTACAGGAGACATAGACAGGAACTGGGGGTACAGGAGACACAGACAGGAACTGGAGGGTACAGGAGACATAGACAGGAACTGGAGGGTACAGGAGACAGACAGGAACTGGAGGGTACAGGAGACATAGACAGGAACTGGAGGGTACAGGAACATGACAGGAACTGGGGGTACAGGAGACATAGACAGGAACTGGGGGTACAGGAGACAGACAGGAACTGGGGGTACAGGAGACATAGACAGGAACTGGGGGTACAGGAGACATAGACAGGAACTGGAGGGTACAGGAGACATAGACAGGAACTGGGGGTACAGGAGACATAGACAGGAACTGGAGGGTACAGGAGACATAGACAGGAACTGGAGGGTACAGGAGACAGGAACTGGAGACAGGAACTGGGAACTGGGGGTACAGGAGACAGACAGGAACTGGAGGGTACAGGAGACATAGACAGGAACTGGAGGGTACGAGAGACAGACAGGAACTGGAGGGTACAGGAGACATAGACAGGAACTGGAGGGTACGAGAGACAGACAGGAACTGGAGGGTACAGGAGACAAAGACAGGATCTGGGGTACAGGAGACATAGACAGGACCTGGTGGGTAGGGAGACAGACAGGAACTGGAGGGTACAGGAGACATAGACAGGAACTGGGGTACAGGAGACAGACAGGAACTGGGGGTACGAGAGACATAGACAGGAACTGGGGGGTACAGGAGACATAGACAGGAACTGGGGGTACAGGAGACATAGACAGGAACTGGAGGGTACAGGAGACATAGACAGGAACTGGGGGTACAGGAGACAGACAGGAACTGGAGGGTACAGGAGACAGACAGGAACTGGAGGGTACAGGAGACATAGACAGGAACTGGGGGTACAGGAGACATAGACAGGAACTGGGGGTACAGGAGACATAGACAGGAACTGGAGGGTACAGGAGACAGACAGGAACTGGAGGGTACAGGAGACATAGACAGGAACTGGAGGGTACAGGAGACATAGACAGGAACTGGAGGGTACAGGAGACATAGACAGGAACTGGGGGTACAGGAGACAGACAGGAACTGGAGGGTACAGGAGACATAGACAGGAACTGGAGGGTACAGGAGACAGACAGGAACTGGGGGGTACAGGAGACAGACAGGAACTGGAGGGTACAGGAGACATAGACAGGAACTGGGGGGAACAGGAGACACAGACAGGAACTGGAGGGTACAGGAGACATAGACAGGAACTGGAGGGTACAGGAGACAGACAGGAACTGGAGGGTACAGGAGACATAGACAGGAACTGGAGGGTACAGGAGACATAGACAGGAACTGGAGGGTACAGGAGACATAGACAGGAACTGGGGGTACAGGAGACATAGACAGGAACTGGAGGGTACAGGAGACATAGACAGGAACTGGGGGGGTACAGGAGACATAGACAGGAACTGGAGGGTACAGGAGACATAGACAGGAACTGGGGGAACAGGACACAGACAGACAGGAACTGGGGGTACAGGAGACATAGACAGGAACTGGAGGGTACAGGAGACATAGACAGGAACTGGGGTACAGGAGACATAGACAGGATCTGGAGGGTATAGGAGACATAGACAGGAACTGGGGGTAGGACAGGAACTGGGGGTACAGGAGACATAGACAGGAACTGGGGGTACAGGGGAACTGGGGGTACAGGAGACATAGACAGGAACTGGGGGTACAGGAGACAGGAACTGGGGGTAGACATAGACAGGAACTGGGGGTACAGGAGACATAGACAGGAACTGGGGGTACAGGAGACATAGACAGGAACTGGGGGGTACAGGAGACATAGACAGGACCTGGTGGGTACAGGAGACATAGACAGGAACTGGGGGTACAGGAGACATAGACAGGAACTGGGGAGTACAGGAGACAGGAACTGGGGACAGGAACTGGGAACTGGTGGGCACAGGAGACATAGACAGGAACTGGGGGGTACAGGAGACAGACAGGACCTGGGGGTACAGGAGACATAGACAGGGAACATGACAGGAACTGGGGGTACAGGAGACATAGACAGGAACTGGGGGTACAGGAGACATAGACAGGAACTGGGGGTACAGGAGACATAGACAGGAACTGGGGGTACAGGAGACAGACAGAACTGGGGGTACAGGAGACATAGACAGGAACTGGGGGTACAGGAGACAGACAGGAACTGGGGGTACAGGAGACATAGACAGGAACTGGGGGTACAGGAGACAGGAACTGGGGGGTACAGGAGACATAGACAGGAACTGGGGGTACAGGAGACATAAACAGGACCTGGTGGGTAGAGGAGACAGACAGGAACTGGAGGGTACTGGAGACATAGACAGGACCTGGTGGGGAACTGGGGGGTACAGGAGACACAGACAGGAACTGGGGGGTACAGGAGACATAGACAGGAACTGGGGGTACAGGAGACATAGACAGGAACTGGGGGGTACAGGAGACATAGACAGGAACTGGAGGGTACAGGAGACAGACAGGAACTGGGGGTACAGGAGACAGACAGGAACTGGAGGGTACAGGAGACATAGACAGGAACTGGAGGGTACAGGAGACATAGACAGGAACTGGAGGGTACAGGAGACATAGACAGGAACTGGGGGTACAGGAGACATAGACAGGAACTGGAGGGTACAGGAGACATAGACAGGAACTGGAGGGTACAGGAGACATAGACAGGAACTGGAGGGTACAGGAGACATAGACAGGAACTGGAGGGTACAGGAGACATAGACAGGAACTGGGGGTACAGGAGACATAGACAGGAACTGGAGGGTACAGGAGACATAGACAGGAACTGGAGGGTACAGGAGACAGACAGGAACTGGGGGGTACAGGAGACAGACAGGAACTGGAGGGTACAGGAGACATAGACAGGAACTGGGGGGAACAGGAGACACAGACAGGAACTGGAGGGTACAGGAGACATAGACAGGAACTGGAGGGTACAGGAGACAGACAGGAACTGGAGGGTACAGGAGACATAGAGAACTGGAGGGTAGACAGGAACTGGAGGGTACAGGAGACATAGACAGGAACTGGGGGGTACAGGAGACAGACAGGAACTGGAGGGTACAGGAGACATAGACAGGAACTGGGGGGAACAGGAGACACAGACAGGAACTGGAGGGTACAGGAGACATAGACAGGAACTGGGGGGAACAGGAGACACAGACAGGAACTGGGGGGTACAGGAGACATAGACAGGAACTGGAGGGTACAGGAGACATAGACAGGAACTGGGGTACAGGAGACATAGACAGGATCTGGAGGGTACAGGAGACATAGACAGGAACTGGGGGGTACAGGAGACAGGAACTGGGGGGTACAGGAGACATAGACAGGAACTGGGGGGTACAGGAGACAGGAACTGGGGGGTACAGGAGACATAGACAGGAACTGGGGGGTACAGGAGACAGGAACTGGGGGGTACAGGAGACATAGACAGGAACTGGGGGTACAGGAGACATAGACAGGAACTGGGGGTACAGGAGACATAGACAGGAACTGGGGGTACAGGAGACAGACAGGAACTGGGGGGGTACAGGAGACAGACAGGAACTGGGGGTACAGGAGACATAGACAGGAACTGGGGGTACAGGAGACAGGAACTGGGGGTACAGGAGACAGACAGGAGGACACAGGAGACATAGACAGGAACTGGAGGGTACAGGAGACAGACAGGAACTGGGGGGTACAGGAGACATAGACAGGAACTGGGGGTACAGGAGACATAGACAGGAACTGGGGGGAGACACAGGAGACATAGACAGGAACTGGAGGGTACAGGAGACATAGACAGGAACTGGGGGTACAGGAGACATAGACAGGAACTGGGGACAGGAGACAGGAACTGGAGGGTACAGGAGACATAGACAGGAACTGGGGGTACAGGAGACAGGAACTGGAGAGACATAGACAGGAACTGGGGGTACAGGAGACAGGAACTGGGGGGTACAGGAGACATAGACAGGAACTGGGGGTACAGGAGACATAGACAGGAACTGGAGGGTACAGGAGACATAGACAGGAACTGGGGGTACAGGAGACATAGACAGGAACTGGAGGGTACAGGAGACATAGACAGGAACTGGGGGTACAGGAGACATAGGAACTGGGGGTACAGGAGACAGGAACTGGGGGAGGGACACAGGAGACATAGACAGGAACTGGAGGGTACAGGAGACATAGACAGGAACTGGGGGTACAGGAGACATAGACAGGAACTGGAGGAGACATAGACAGGAACTGAGGGGTACAGGAGACAGGAACTGGGGGTACAGGAGACATAGACAGGAACTGGGGGTACAGGAGACAGACAGGAACTGGAGGGTACAGGAGACATAGACAGGAACTGGGGGTACAGGAGACATAGACAGGAACTGGGGGTACAGGAGACATAGACAGGAACTGGAGGGTACAGGAGACATAGACAGGAACTGGGGGTACAGGAGACATAGACAGGAACTGGGGGTACAGGAGACATAGACAGGAACTGGGGGTACAGGAGACATAGACAGGAACTGGGGGTACAGGAGACATAGACAGGAACTGGAGGGTACAGGAGACATAGACAGGAACTGGGGGTACAGGAGACATAGACAGGAACTGGGGGTACAGGAGACATAGACAGGAACTGGAGGGTACAGGAGACATAGACAGGAACTGGGGGTACAGGAGACATAGACAGGAACTGGGGGTACTGGAACTGGGGGTACAGGAGACATAGACAGGAACTGGAGGGTACAGGAGACAGACAGGAACTGGGGGGGAGACTGGGGGTACAGGAGACATAGACAGGAACTGGGGGTACAGGAGACAGGAACTGGGGGTACAGGAGACAGGAACTGGAGGGTACAGGAGACATAGACAGGAACTGGAGGGTACAGGAGACATAGACAGGAACTGGGGGTAGGAGACAGACAGGAACAGACAGGAACTGGAGGGTACAGGAGACAGACAGGAACTGGAGGGTACAGGAGACATAGACAGGAACTGGAGGGTACAGGAGACAGACAGGAACTGGAGGGTACAGGAGACATAGACAGGAACTGGGGGTACAGGAGACATAGACAGGAACTGGAGGGTAGACAGGAGACAGACAGGAACTGGAGGGTACAGGAGACATAGACAGGAACTGGAGGGTACAGGAGACATAGACAGGAACTGGAGGGTACAGGAGACATAGACAGGAACTGGGGGTACAGGAGACACAGACAGGAACTGGAGGGTACAGGAGACATAGACAGGAACTGGAGGGTACAGGAGACAGACAGGAACTGGAGGGTACAGGAGACAGACAGGAACTGGAGGGTACAGGAGACATAGACAGGAACTGGAGGGTACAGGAGACACAGACAGGAACTGGAGGGTACAGGAGACATAGACAGGAACTGGAGGGTACAGGAGACAGACAGGAACTGGAGGGTACAGGAGACATAGACAGGAACTGGAGGGTACAGGAGACATAGACAGGAACTGGAGGGTACAGGAGACAGACAGGAACTGGGGGTACAGGAGACAGACAGGAACTGGAGGGTACAGGAGACATAGACAGGAACTGGGGGTACAGGAGACAGACAGGAACTGGAGGGTACAGGAGACATAGACAGGAACTGGGGGGTACAGGAGACAGACAGGAACTGGAGGGTACAGGAGACATAGACAGGAACTGGGGGTACAGGAGACATAGACAGGAACTGGGGGTACAGGAGACATAGACAGGAACTGGAGGGTACAGGAGACATAGACAGGAACTGGACAGGAGACAGGAACTGGGGGTACAGGAGGGGGTACAGAGACAGGGAACAGGAACTGGGGGTACAGGAGACATAGACAGGAACTGGAGGGTACAGGAGACAGGAACTGGGACAGGAACTGGAACTGGGGGTACAGGAGACATAGACAGGAACTGGGGGTACAGGAGACATAGACAGGAACTGGGGGTACAGGAGACATAGACAGGAACTGGAGGGTACAGGAGACAGACAGGAACTGGGGGGTACAGGAGACAGACAGGAACTGGAGGGTACAGGAGACAGACAGGAACTGGAGGGTACAGGAGACATAGACAGGAACTGGAGGGTACAGGAGACAGACAGGAACTGGAGGGTACAGGAGACATAGACAGGAGACAGGAGACAGACAGGAACTGGAGGGTACAGGAGACAGACAGGAACTGGAGGGTACAGGAGACATAGACAGGAACTGGAGGGTACAGGAGACATAGACAGGAACTGGAGGGTACAGGAGACAGACAGGAACTGGAGGGTACAGGAGACATAGACAGGAACTGGAGGGTACAGGAGACAGACAGGAACTGGGGGGTACAGGAGACAGACAGGAACTGGAGGGTACAGGAGACATAGACAGGAACTGGAGGGTACAGGAGACATAGACAGGAACTGGAGGGTACAGGAGACATAGACAGGAACTGGAGGGTACAGGAGACAGACAGGAACTGGAGGGTACAGGAGACATAGACAGGAACTGGAGGGTACAGGAGACATAGACAGGAACTGGAGGGTACAGGAGACATAGACAGGAACTGGGGGTACAGGAGACAGACAGGAACTGGAGGGTACAGGAGACATAGACAGGAACTGGGGGTACAGGAGACAGACAGGAACTGGAGGGTACAGGAGACATAGACAGGAACTGGAGGGTACAGGAGACAGACAGGAACTGGGGGGTACAGGAGACATAGACAGGAACTGGAGGGTACAGGAGACATAGACAGGAACTGGGGGTAGGAGACAGGAGACAGACAGAACTGGAGGGTACAGGAGACATAGACAGGAACTGGGGGTACAGGAGACAGACAGGAACTGGGGGTACAGGAGACATAGACAGGAGACAGACAGGAACTGGAACTGGGGGTACAGGAGACATAGACAGGAACTGGGGGTACAGGAGACATAGACAGGAACTGGGGGTACAGGACATAGACAGGAACTGGGGGTACAGGAGACATAGACAGGAACTGGGGGTACAGGAGACATAGACAGGAACTGGGGGTACAGGAGACATAGACAGGAACTGGGGGTACAGGAGACAGACAGGAACTGGGGGTACAGGAGACATAGACAGGAACTGGGGGTACAGGAGACAGGAACTGGGACAGGAGACTGGAGGGTGGGGGTACAGGAGACATAGACAGGAACTGGGGGTACAGGAGACAGACAGGAACTGGGGGTACAGGAGACATAGACAGGAACTGGGGGTACAGGAGACATAGACAGGAACTGGGGGGGTACAGGAGACATAGACAGGAACTGGGGGTACAGGAGACATAGACAGGAACTGGAGGGTACAGGAGACAGACAGGAACTGGGGGTACAGGAGACATAGACAGGAACTGGAGGGTACAGGAGACAGACAGGAACTGGAGGGTAGGAACTGGAGGGTACAGGAACTGGAGGGTACAGACATAGACAGAACAGGAACTGGGAACTGGGGGTACAGGAGACATAGACAGGAACTGGAGGGTACAGGAGACATAGACAGGAACTGGAGGGTACAGGAGACAGACAGGAACTGGAGGGTACAGGAGACATAGACAGGAACTGGAGGGTACAGGAGACAGACAGGAACTGGAGGGTACAGGAGACATAGACAGGAACTGGAGGGTACAGGAGACAGACAGGAACTGGAGGGTACAGGAGACATAGACAGGAACTGGAGGAACAGGAGACAGAACTGGGGAACTGGGAACTGGGGGTACAGGAGACATAGACAGGAACTGGAGGGTACAGGACAGGAACTGGAGGGTACAGGAGACATAGACAGGAACTGGAGGGTACAGGAGACATAGACAGGAACTGGAGGGTACAGGAGACAGACAGGAACTGGAGGGTACAGGAGACATAGACAGGAACTGGAGGGTACAGGAGACAGACAGGAACTGGAGGGTACAGGAGACATAGACAGGAACTGGAGGGTACAGGAGACATAGACAGGAACTGGAGGGTAGACATAGACAGGAACTGGGGGTAGGAGACATAGACAGGAACTGGAGGGTACAGGAGACATAGACAGGAACTGGGGGGTACAGGAGACATAGACAGGAACTGGAGGGTACAGGAGACATAGACAGGAACTGGGGGGAACAGGAGACATAGACAGGAACTGGAGGGTACAGGAGACATAGACAGGAACTGGGGTACAGGAGACATAGACAGGAACTGGGGGTACAGGAGACAGACAGGAACTGGGGGTACAGGAGACAGGAGAACTGGGGGTACAGGAGACATAGACAGGAACTGGAGGGTACAGGAGACATAGACAGGAACTGGGGGTACAGGAGACATAGACAGGAACTGGGGGTACAGGAGACATAGACAGGAACTGGGGGTACAGGAGACATAGACAGGAACTGGGGGTACAGGAGACATAGACAGGAACTGGAGGGTACAGGAGACAGGAACTGGGGGTACAGGAACAGACAGGAACTGGGGGTACAGGAGACATAGACAGGAACTGGGGGTACAGGAGACATAGACAGGAACTGGGGGTACAGGAGACATAGACAGGAACTGGGGGTACAGGAGACATAGACAGGAACTGGGGGTACAGGAGACATAGACAGGAACTGGGGGTACAGGAGACATAGACAGGAACTGGGGGTACAGGAGACACTGGAGGGTACAGGAGACATAGACAGGAACTGGGGGGTACAGGAGACAGACAGGAACTGGGGGTACAGGAGACATAGACAGGAACTGGGGGTACAGGAGATAGACAGGAACTGGGGGTACAGGAGACATAGACAGGAACTGGGGGTACAGGAGACATAGACAGGAACTGGAGGGTACAGGAGACATAGACAGGAACTGGGGGTACAGGAGACATAGACAGGAACTGGAGGGTACAGGAGACATAGACAGGAACTGGGGTAAGGAGACATAGACAGGAACTGGGGGTACAGGAGACACAGAGACAGGAACTGGGGGTACAGGAGACATAGACAGGAACTGGGGGTACAGGAGACAGGAGACACAGACAGGAACTGGAGGGTACAGGAGACATAGACAGGAACTGGAGGGAACAGGAGACATAGACAGGAACTGGGGGTACAGGAGACAGACAGGAACTGGAGGGTACAGGAGACATAGACAGGAACTGGGGGTACAGGAGACATAGACAGGAACTGGGGGTACAGGAGACAGACAGGAACTGGGGGTACAGGAGACATAGACAGGAACTGGGGGTACAGGAGACATAGACAGGAACTGGGGGGTACAGGAGACATAGACAGGAACTGGGGGTACAGGAGACAGACAGGAACTGGAGGGTACAGGAGACATAGACAGGAACTGGGGGTAGGAGACATAGACAGGAACTGGGGGTACAGGAGACATAGACAGGAACTGGGGGGTACAGGAGACAGACAGGAACTGGGGGGTACAGGAGACATAGACAGGAACTGGGGGTACAGGAGACATAGACAGGAACTGGAGGGTACAGGAGACATAGACAGGAACTGGGGGTACAGGAGACATAGACAGGAACTGGGGGTACAGGAGACATAGACAGGAACTGGAGGGTACAGGAGACAGACAGAACTGGGGGTACAGGAGACATAGACAGGAACTGGGGGTACAGGAGACAGGGAACTGGGGTACAGGAGACAGACAGGAACTGGGGGTACAGGAGACATAGACAGGAACTGGAGGGTACAGGAGACATAGACAGGAACTGGAGGGTACAGGAGACATAGACAGGAACTGGAGGGTACAGGAGACAGACAGGAACTGGGGGTACAGGAGACAGACAGGAACTGGAGGGTACAGGAACAGGACAGGAACTGGAGGGTACAGGAGACATAGACAGGAACTGGGGGTACAGGAGACAGGAACTGGGGGAGACAGGAACTGGAGGGTACAGGAGACATAGACAGGAACTGGAGGGTACAGGAGACATAGACAGGAACTGGAGGGTACAGGAGACAGACAGGAACTGGAGGGTACAGGAGACATAGACAGGAACTGGAGGGTACAGGAGACAGACAGGAACTGGAGGGTACAGGAGACAGACAGGAACTGGAGGGTGGAGGGTACAGGAGACATAGACAGGAACTGGGGGTACAGGAGACATAGACAGGAACTGGAGGGTACAGGAGACATAGACAGGAACTGGAGGGTACAGGAGACAGACAGGAACTGGAGGGTACAGGAACTGGAGGGTACAGGAGACAGACAGGAACTGGAGGGTACAGGAGACATAGACAGGAACTGGAGGGTACAGGAGACATAGACAGGAACTGGAGGGTACAGGAGACATAGACAGGAACTGGAGGGTACAGGAGACATAGACAGGAACTGGAGGGTACAGGAGACATAGACAGGAACTGGAGGGTACAGGAGACATAGACAGGAACTGGAGGGTACAGGAGACATAGACAGGAACTGGAGGGTACAGGAGACATAGACAGGAACTGGAGGGTACAGGAGACAGACAGGAGGGGGTACAGGAGACAGACAGGAACTGGGGGTACAGGAGACAGACAGGAACTGGGGGTACAGGAGACATAGACAGGAACTGGGGGTACAGGACACAGGAGGGTACAGGAGACATAGACAGGAACTGGAGGGTACAGGAGACATAGGAACTGGGGGTACAGAGACAGACAGGAACTGGAGGGTACAGGAGACATAGACAGGAACTGGGGGTACAGACAGGAGACATAGACAGGAACTGGGGGTACAGGAGACATAGACAGGAACTGGGGGGTACAGGAGACATAGACAGGAACTGGGGGTACTGGGGAACTGGGGGTACAGGAGACATAGACAGGAACTGGAGGGTACAGGAGACATAGACAGGAACTGGGGGTACAGGAGACAGACAGGAACTGGGGGTACAGGAGACATAGACAGGAACTGGACAGGAGACATAGACAGGAACTGGAGGGTACAGGAGACATAGACAGGAACTGGGGGGTACAGGAGACATAGACAGGAACTGGGGGTACAGGAGACATAGACAGGAACTGGGGGTACAGGAGACAGACAGGAACTGGAGGGTACAGGAGACATAGACAGGAACTGGAGGGTACAGGAGACAGACAGGAACTGGGGGGTACAGGAGACAGACAGGAACTGGAGGGTACAGGAGACATAGACAGGAACTGGAGGGTACAGGAGACATAGACAGGAACTGGAGGGTACAGGAGACATAGACAGGAACTGGAGGGTACAGGAGACAGGAACTGGGGGGTACAGGAGACAGACAGGAACTGGAGGGTACAGGAGACATAGACAGGAACTGGAGGGTACAGGAGACATAGACAGGAACTGGGGGGTACAGGAGACATAGACAGGAACTGGAGGGTACAGGAGACATAGACAGGAACTGGAGGGTACAGGAGACAGACAGGAACTGGAGGGTACAGGAGACAGACAGGAACTGGAGGGTACAGGAGACAGACAGGAACTGGAGGGTACAGGAGACATAGACAGGAACTGGGGGTACAGGAGACAGACAGGAACTGGAGGGTACAGGAGACAGACAGGAACTGGAGGGTACAGGAGACATAGACAGGAACTGGAGGGTACAGGAGACATAGACAGGAACTGGGGGTACAGGAGACATAGACAGGAACTGGGGGTACAGGAGACAGACAGGAACTGGAGGGTACAGGAGACATAGACAGGAAGGAGACATAGACAGGAACTGGGGGTACAGGAGACATAGACAGGAACTGGGGGAACAGGAGACATAGACAGGAACTGGAGGGTACAGGAGACATAGACAGGAACTGGAGGGTACAGGAGACATAGACAGGAACTGGGGGTACAGGAGACATAGACAGGAACTGGGGGTACAGGAGACATAGACAGGAACTGGGGGTACAGGACATAGACAGGAACTGGGGGTACAGGAGACATAGACAGGAACTGGGGGGGAGACATACAGGAGACAGACAGGAACTGGGGGTACAGGAGACATAGACAGGAACTGGAGGGTAGGAACAGGAACTGGGGGTACAGGAGACATAGACAGGAACTGGGGGTACAGGAGACATAGACAGGAACTGGGGGTACAGGAGACATAGACAGGAACTGGGGGTACAGGAGACATAGACAGGAACTGGGGGTACAGGAGACATAGACAGGAACTGGGGGTACAGGAACATAGACAGGAACTGGGGGTACAGGAGACAGACAGGAACTGGGGGTACAGGAGACATAGACAGGAACTGGAGGGTACAGGACATAGACAGGAACTGGAGGGTACAGGAGACATACAGGAACTGGGGGTACAGGAGACAGACAGGAACTGGAGGGTACAGGAGACATAGACAGGAACTGGGGGTACAGGAGACATAGACAGGAACTGGGGGTACAGGAGACATAGACAGGAACTGGGGGTACAGGAGACATAGACAGGAACTGGGGGTACAGGACAGGAACTGGGGGTACAGGAGACAGACAGGAACTGGAGGGTACAGGAGACATAGACAGGAACTGGAGGGTACAGGAGACAGACAGGAACTGGGGGTACAGGAGACAGACAGGAACTGGGGGTACAGGAGACAGACAGAACTGGAGGGTACAGGAGACATAGACAGGAACTGGAGGGTACAGGAGACAGACAGAACTGGGGGTACAGGAGACATAGACAGGAACTGGGGGTACAGGAGACATAGACAGGAACTGGAGGAAGGAGACAGGAACAGGAACTGGTGGGCACAGGAGACATAGACAGGAACTGGGGGTACAGGAGACAGACAGGAACTGGGGGTACAGGAGACATAGACAGGAACTGGGGGTACAGGAGACATAGACAGGAACTGGGGGTACAGGAGACATAGACAGGAACTGGGACAGGAGACATAGACAGGAACTGGAGGGTACAGGAGACATAGACAGGAACTGGGGGTACAGGAGACATAGACAGGAACTGACAGGAACTGGAGGGTACAGGAGACAGGAACTGACAGGAGACAGGAACTGGGGGTACAGGAGACATAGACAGGAACTGGAGGGTACAGGAGACATAGACAGGAACTGGGGGTACAGGAGACATAGACAGGAACTGGGGGTACAGGAGACATAGACAGGAACTGGAGGGTACAGGAGACATAGACAGGAACTGGGGGTACAGGAGACATAGACAGGAACTGGGGGTACAGGAGACAGGAACTGGGGGAACTGGAGGGTACAGGAGACATAGACAGGAACTGGGGGTACAGGAGACAGACAGGAACTGGGGGTACAGGAGACATAGACAGGAACTGGAGGGTACAGGAGACATAGACAGGAACTGGGGGTACAGGAGACAGAGACAGGAACTGGGGGTACAGGAGAACTGGGGGAACAGACAGGAACTGGGGGTACAGGAGACAGACAGGAACTGGGGGGTACAGGAGACATAGACAGGAACTGGAGGGTACAGGAGACATAGACAGGAACTGGAGGGTACAGGAGACATAGACAGGAACTGGGGGTACAGGAGACATAGACAGGAACTGGGGGGTACAGGAGACATAGACAGGAACTGGGGGTACAGGAGACATAGACAGGAACTGGAGGGTACAGGAGACATAGACAGGAACTGGGGGTACAGGAGACATAGAACTGGGGGTACAGGAGACAGACAGGAACTGGGGGTACAGGAGACATAGACAGGAACTGGGGGGGAGACATAGACAGGAACTGGAGGGTACAGGAGACATAGACAGGAACTGGGGGTACAGGAGACATAGACAGGAACTGGGGGTACAGGAGACATAGACAGGAACTGACATAGACAGGAACTGGGGGTACAGGAGACATAGACAGGAACTGGGGGTACAGGAGACATAGACAGGAACTGGGGGTACAGGAGACATAGACAGGAACTGGGGGTACAGGAGACATAGACAGGAACTGGGGGTACAGGAGACATAGACAGGAACTGGGGGTACAGGAGACAGACAGGAACTGGGGGTACAGGAGACAAAGACAGGGAACTAGACAGGAACTGGAGGGTACAGGAGACAGACAGGAACTGGGGGTACAGGAGACATAGACAGGAACTGGGGGTACAGGAGACATAGACAGGAACTGGGGGTACAGGAGACAGGAACTGGGGGTACAGGAGACAGAACAGGAACAGGAGACAGGAACTGGGGGTACAGGAGACATAGACAGGAACTGGGGGTACAGGAGACATAGACAGGAACTGGGGGTACAGGAGACATAGACAGGAACTGGAGGGTACAGGAGACAGACAGGAACTGGGGGTACAGGAGACATAGACAGGAACTGGGGGTACAGGAGACATAGACAGGAACTGGGGGTACAGGAGACATAGACAGGAACTGGAACAGACAGGAACTGGGGGACATAGACAGGAACTGGGGGGAGACAGAGACAGGAACTGGGGGTACAGGAGACATAGACAGGAACTGGAGGGTACAGGAGACATAGACAGGAACTGGAGGGTACAGGAGACATAGACAGGAACTGGGGGGTACAGGAGACATAGACAGGAACTGGGGGGTACAGGAGACATAGACAGGAACTGGAGGGTACAGGAGACAGACAGGAACTGGAGGGTACAGGAGACATAGACAGGAACTGGAGGGTACAGGAGACAGACAGGAACTGGACAGGAGACATAGACAGGAACTGGGGGTACAGACAGGAACTGGGGGTACAGGAGACATAGACAGGAACTGGAGGGTACAGGAGACAGACAGGAACTGGGGGTACAGGAGACAGACAGGAACTGGGGGTACAGGAGACATAGAGAACATAGAGACAGACAGGAACTGGGGGTACAGGAGACAGACAGAACTGGGGGTAACTGGAGGGTACAGGAGACATAGACAGGAACTGGGGGTACAGGAGACAGACAGGAACTGGGGGTACAGGAGACAGACAGAACTGGAGGGTACAGGAGACATAGACAGGAACTGGGGGTACAGGACAGACAGGAACTGACAGGAACTAGACAGGAACTGGGGGTACAGGAGACATAGACAGGAACTGGGGGTACAGGAGACAGACAGGAACTGGGGGGTACAGGAGACAGACAGGAACTGGAGGGTACAGGAGACATAGACAGGAACTGGAGGGTACAGGAGACAGACAGGAACTGGGGGGTAGGAACAGACAGGAACTGGGGGTACAGGAACTGAGACAGGAACTGGAACTGGGGGTACAGGAGACATAGACAGGAACTGGAGGGTACAGGAGACATAGACAGGAACTGGAGGGTACAGGACAGGAGACAGACAGGAACTGGGGGGTACAGGAGACATAGACAGGAACTGGAGGGTACAGGAGACAGACAGGAACTGGGGGTACAGGAGACAGACAGGAACTGGAGGGTACAGGAGACATAGACAGGAACTGGGGGTACAGGAGACAGACAGGAACTGGGGGTACAGGAGACATAGACAGGAACTGGAGGGTACAGGAGACAGACAGGAACTGGGGGTACAGGAGACATAGACAGGAACTGGGGGTACAGGAGACATAGACAGGAACTGGGGGTACAGGAGACATAGACAGGAACTGGAGGGTACAGGAGACATAGACAGGAACTGGGGGTACAGGAGACATAGACAGGAACTGGGGGTACAGGAGACATAGACAGGAACTGGGGGTACAGGAGACATAGACAGGAACTGGGGGTACAGGAGACATAGACAGGAACTGGGGGTACAGGAGACATAGACAGGAACTGGGGGTACAGGAGACATAGACAGGAACTGGGGGTACAGGAGACATAGACAGGAACTGGGGGTACAGGAGACATAGACAGGAACTGGGGGTACAGGAGACATAGACAGGAACTGACACAGGAGACATAGACAGGAACTGGGGGTACAGGAGACATAGACAGGAACTGGGGGTACAGGAGACATAGACAGGAACTGGGGGTACAGGAGACATAGACAGGAACTGGAGGGTACAGGAGACAGACAGGAACTGGAGGGTACAGGAGACATAGACAGGAACTGGGGGTACAGGAGACAGGAACTAGAGACAGGAACTGGAGGGTACAGGAGACATAGACAGGAACTGGGGGTACAGGAGACATAGACAGGAACTGGAGGGTACAGGAGACATAGACAGGAACTGGAGGGTACAGGAGACAGACAGGAACTGGGGGTACAGGAGACAGACAGGAACTGGGGGTACAGGAGACATAGACAGGAACTGGAGGGTACAGGAGACATAGACAGGAACTGGGGGTACAGGAGACATAGACAGGAACTGGGGGTACAGGAGACATAGACAGGAACTGGAGGGTACAGGAGACAGACAGGAACTGGAGGGTACAGGAGACATAGACAGGAACTGGAGGGTACAGGAGACATAGACAGGAACTGGAGGGTACAGGAGACATAGACAGGAACTGGGGGTACAGGAGACATAGACAGGAACTGGAGGGTACAGGAGACATAGACAGGAACTGGGGGTACAGGAGACAGACAGGAACTGGGGGTACAGGAGACAGACAGGAACTGGAGGGTACAGGAGACAGGAACTGGAGGGTAGAGGAGACAGGAACTGGGGGGGAACAGGAGACATAGACAGGAACTGGAGGGTACAGGAGACATAGACAGGAACTGGGGTACAGGAGACAGACAGGAACTGGGGGTACAGGAGACATAGACAGGAACTGGAGGGTACAGGAGACATAGACAGGAACTGGAGGGTACAGGAGACATAGACAGGAACTGGGGGTACAGGAGACAGACAGGAACTGGAGGGTACAGGAGACATAGACAGGAACTGGAGGGTACAGGAGACATAGACAGGAACTGGAGGGTACAGGAGACATAGACAGGAACTGGGGGTACAGGAGACATAGACAGGAACTGGAGGGTACAGGAGACAGACAGGAACTGGAGGGTACAGGAGACATAGACAGGAACTGGGGGTACAGGAGACATAGACAGGAACAGGAACTGACAGGAACTGGGGGTACAGGAGACATAGACAGGAACTGGGGGTACAGGAGACAGACAGGAACTGGGGGTACAGGAGACATAGACAGGAACTGGAGGGTACAGGAGACAGACAGGAACTGGAGGGTACAGGAGACATAGACAGGAACTGGAGGGTACAGGAGACATAGACAGGAACTGGAGGGTACAGGAGACAGACAGGAACTGGAGGGTACAGGAGACATAGACAGGAACTGGAGGGTACAGGAGACATAGACAGGAACTGGGGGTACAGGAGACATAGACAGGAACTGGGGGTACAGGAGACATAGACAGGAACTGGAGGGTACAGGAGACATAGACAGGAACTGGGGGTACAGGAGACATAGACAGGAACTGGGGGTACAGGAGACAGACAGGAACTGGAGGGTACAGGAGACATAGACAGGAACTGGAGGGTACAGGAGACATAGACAGGAACTGGGGGGTACAGGAGACATAGACAGGAACTGGGGGTACAGGAGACATAGACAGGAACTGGGGGTACAGGAGACATAGACAGGAACTGGGGGTACAGGAGACATAGACAGGAACTGGGGGGTACAGGAGACATAGACAGGAACTGGAGGGTACAGGAGACATAGACAGGAACTGGGGGTACAGGAGACATAGACAGGAACTGGGGGTGGAGACAGGGAACTGGGGGTACAGGAGACATAGACAGGAACTGGGGGTACAGGAGACAGGAACTGGGGGGTACAGGAGACATAGACAGGAACTGGAGGGTACAGGAGACATAGACAGGAACTGGAGGGTACAGGAGACATAGACAGGAACTGGGGGTACAGGAGACATAGACAGGAACTGGGGGTACAGGAGACAGACAGGAACTGGAGGGTACAGGAGACATAGACAGGAACTGGGGGTACAGGAGACATAGACAGGAACTGGGGGTACAGGAGACATAGACAGGAACTGGGGGGTACAGGAGACATAGACAGGAACTGGGGGTACAGGAGACATAGACAGGAACTGGGGGTACAGGAGACATAGACAGGAAACTGGGGGTACAGGAGACATAGACAGGAACTGGGGGTACAGGAGACAGACAGGAACTGGGGGTACAGGAGACATAGACAGGAACTGGGACAGGAGACAGACAGAACTGGGGGTACAGGAGACATAGACAGGAACTGGAGGGTACAGGAGACAGGACAGGAACTGGGGGTACAGGAGACATGGAGACAGGAACTGGAGGGTACAGGAGACATAGACAGGAACTGGGGGTACAGGAGACATAGACAGGAACTGGGGGTACAGGAGACATAGACAGGAACTGGGGGTACAGGAGACATAGACAGGAACTGGAGGGTACAGGAGACATAGACAGGAACTGGGGGTACAGGAGACATAGACAGGAACTGGGGGTACAGGAGAGACAGGAACTGGGGGTACAGGAGACAGACAGGAACTGGAGGGTACAGGAGACAGACAGGAACTGGGGGTACAGGAGACATAGACAGGAACTGGGGGTACAGGAGACATAGACAGGAACTGGGGGTACAGGAGACAGACAGGAACTGGAGGGGACAGGAACATAGACAGGAACTGGGGGTACAGGAGACATAGACAGGAACTGGGGGTACAGGAGACAGACAGGAACTGGGGGTACAGGAGACATAGACAGGAACTGGGGGGTACAGGAGACATAGACAGGAACTGGAGGGTACAGGAGACAGACAGGAACTGGGGGGTACAGGAGACATAGACAGGAACTGGAGGGTACAGGAGACAGACAGGAACTGGGGGGTACAGGAGACAGACAGGAACTGGAGGGTACAGGAGACATAGACAGGAACTGGAGGGTACAGGAGACAGACAGGAACTGGGGGGTACAGGAGACATAGACAGGAACTGGGGGTACAGGAGACATAGACAGGAACTGGGGGTACAGGAGACATAGACAGGAACTGGGGGTACAGGAGACATAGACAGGAACTGGAGGGTACAGGAGACAGACAGGAACTGGAGGGTACAGGAGACATAGACAGGAACTGGGGGTACAGGAGACAGACAGGAACTGGGGGTACAGGAGACAGACAGGAACTGGAGGGTACAGGAGACAGACAGGAACTGGGGGGTACAGGAGACATAGACAGGAACTGGGGGTACAGGAGAGACAGGAACTGGGGGACAGGAACTGGGAACTGGGGGTACAGGAGACATAGACAGGAACTGGGGGGTACAGGAGACATAGACAGGAACTGGAGGGTACAGGAGAACTGGATAGACAGGAACTGGGGGGTACAGGAGACAGGGAACTGGGGGTACAGGAGACATAGACAGGAACTGGGGGTACAGGAGACATAGACAGGAACTGGGGGTACAGGAGACAGACAGGAACTGGGGGTACAGAGACATAGACAGGAACTGGGGGTACAGGAGACATAGACAGGAACTGGGGGGTACAGGAGACAGACAGGAACTGGGGGGTACAGGAGACAGACAGGAACTGGAGGGTACAGGAGACAGACAGGAACTGGAGGGTACAGGAGACATAGACAGGAACTGGAGGGTACAGGAGACAGACAGGAACTGGGGGTACAGGAGACAGACAGGAACTGGGGGTACAGGAGACATAGACAGGAACTGGGGGTACAGGAGACAGACAGGAACTGGGGGTACAGGAGACATAGACAGGAACTGGGGGTACAGGAGACATAGACAGGAACTGGGGGTACAGGAGACATAGACAGGAACTGGGGGTACAGGAGACATAGACAGGAACTGGGGGTACAGGAGACATAGACAGGAACTGGGGGTACAGGAGACATAGACAGGAACTGGGGGGTACAGGAGACAGACAGGAACTGGGGGTACAGGAGACAGACAGGAACTGGGGGTACAGGAGACATAGACAGGAACTGGGGGTACAGGAGACATAGACAGGAACTGGGGGTACAGGAGACATAGACAGGAACTGGGGGTACAGGAGACATAGACAGGAACTGGGGGTACAGGAGACATAGACAGGAACTGGGGGTACAGGAGACAGACAGGAACTGGAGAGACATAGACAGGAACTGGGGGTACAGGAGACATAGACAGGAACTGGGGGTACAGGAACTGGGAACTGGGGGTACAGGAGACATAGACAGGAACTGGGGGTACAGGAGACATAGACAGGAACTGGGGGTACAGGAGACATAGACAGGAACTGGGGGTACAGGAGACATAGACAGGAACTGGGGGTACAGGAGACATAGACAGGAACTGGAGGGTACAGGAGACATAGACAGGAACTGGGGGTACAGGAGACATAGACAGGAACTGGAGGGTACAGGAGACATAGACAGGAACTGGGGTACAGGAGACAGACAGGAACTGGGGGTACGAGAGACATAGACAGGAACTGGGGGGTACAGGAGACATAGACAGGAACTGGGGGTACAGGAGACATAGACAGGAACTGGAGGGTACAGGAGACATAGACAGGAACTGGGGGTACAGGAGACACAGGAACTGGGGGGAGACAGGAACTGGGGGTACAGGAGACAGGAACTGGGGGTACAGGAGACAGGAACTGGGGGTACAGGAGACAGGAACTGGGGGTACAGGAGACAGACAGGAACTGGGGGGTACAGGAGACATAGACAGGAACTGGAGGGTACAGGAGACAGGAGACAGGAACTGGGGGTACAGGAGACATAGACAGGAACTGGAGGGTACAGGAGACAGACAGGAACTGGGGGTACAGGAGACAGACAGGAACTGGAGGGTACAGGAGACATAGACAGGAACTGGAGGGTACAGGAGACAGACAGGAACTGGAGGGTACAGGAGACATAGACAGGAACTGGAGGGTACAGGAGACAGACAGGAACTGGAGGGTACAGGAGACAGACAGGAACTGGAGGGTAGGAGACATAGACAGGAACTGGAGGGTACAGGAGACATAGACAGGAACTGGAGGGTACAGGAGACATAGACAGGAACTGGGGGTACAGGAGACATAGACAGGAACTGGAGGGTACAGGAGACATAGACAGGAACTGGAGGGTACAGGAGACAGGGAACTGGGGGTACAGGAGACAGACAGAACTGGGGGTACAGGAGACATAGACAGGAACTGGGGGTACAGGAGACAGACAGGAACTGGGGGTACAGGAGACATAGACAGGAACTGGAGGGTACAGGAGACATAGACAGGAACTGGGGGGGTACAGGAGACATAGACAGGAACTGGAGGGTACAGGAGACATAGACAGGAACTGGGGGTACAGGAGACATAGACAGGAACTGGAGGGTACAGGAGACATAGACAGGAACTGGAGGGTACAGGAGACATAGACAGGAACTGGGGGGAACAGGAGACAGACAGGAACTGGAGGGTACAGGAGACATAGACAGGAACTGGGGGGAACAGGAGACAGACAGGAACTGGAGGGTACAGGAGACACAGACAGGAACTGGAGGGTACAGGAGACATAGACAGGAACTGGAGGGTACAGGAGACATAGACAGGAACTGGGGGTACAGGAGACATAGACAGGAACTGGAGGGTACAGGAGACATAGACAGGAACTGGAGGGTACAGGAGACATAGACAGGAACTGGGGGTACAGGAGACATAGACAGGAACTGGGGGTACAGGAGACATAGACAGGAACTGGGGGGTACAGGAGACATACAGGAGACATAGACAGGAACTGGGGGTACAGGAGACATAGACAGGAACTGGGGGTACAGGAGACAGACAGGAACTGGGGGTACAGGAGACATAGACAGGAACTGGGGGTACAGGAGACATAGACAGGAACTGGGGGGAGACACAGGAGACATAGACAGGAACTGGGGGTACAGGAGACATAGACAGGAACTGGGGGTACAGGAGACATAGACAGGAACTGGGGGTACAGGAGACATAGACAGGAACTGGAGGGTACAGGAGACATAGACAGGAACTGGGGGTACAGGAGACAGACAGGAACTGGGGGTACAGGAGACATAGACAGGAACTGGGGGTACAGGAGACATAGACAGGAACTGGGGGTACAGGAGACAGACAGGAACTGGGGGTACAGGAGACAGACAGGAACTGGAGGGTACAGGAGACATAGACAGGAACTGGGGGTACAGGAGACAGACAGGAACTGGGGGTACAGGAGACAGACAGGAACTGGGGGTACAGGAGACATAGACAGGAACTGGAGGGTACAGGAGACAGACAGGAACTGGGGGTAGACAGGAACTGGAGGGTACAGGAGACATAGACAGGAACTGGGGGTACAGGAGACATAGACAGGAACTGGGGGTACAGGAGACAGACAGAACTGGGGGTACAGGAGACATAGACAGGAACTGGGGGGCACAGGACATAGACAGGACAGGAGACATAGACAGGAACTGGGGGTACAGGAGACATAGACAGGAACTGGGGGTACAGGAGACATAGACAGGAACTGGGGGGTACAGGAGACAGACAGGAACTGGGGGTACAGGAGACAGGAACTGGGGGTACAGGAGACATAGACAGGAACTGGGGGTACAGGAGACAGGAACTGACAGGAACATGGACAGACAGGAGACAGGAACTGGGGGTACAGGAGACATAGACAGGAACTGGGGGTACAGGAGACATAGACAGGAACTGGGGGTACAGGAGACATAGACAGGAACTGGGGGTACAGGAGACATAGACAGGAACTGGGGGTACAGGAGACATAGACAGGAACTGGGGGTACAGGAGACAGAGACAGGAACTGGGGGTACAGGAGACAGACAGAACTGGGGGTACAGGAGACATAGACAGGAACTGGGGGTACAGGAGACATAGACAGGAACTGGGGGTACAGGAGACATAGACAGGAACTGGGGGTACAGGAGACATAGACAGGAACTGGGGGTACAGGAGACATAGACAGGAACTGGGGGTACAGGAGACATAGACAGGAACTGGGGGGACAGGAGACAGAGACAGGAACTGGGGGTACAGGAGACATAGACAGGAACTGGGGGTACAGGAGACATAGACAGGAACTGGGGGTACAGGAGACATAGACAGGAACTGGGGGTACAGGAGACATAGACAGGAACTGGGGGTACAGGAGACATAGACAGGAACTGGGGGTACAGGAGACATAGACAGGAACTGGGGAACTGTACAGGAGACATAGACAGGAACTGGGGGTACAGGAGACATAGACAGGAACTGGGGGTACAGGAGACATAGACAGGAACTGGACAGGAACTGGAGGGTACAGGAGACATAGACAGGAACTGGGGGTACAGGAGACATAGACAGGAACTGGGGGTACAGGAGACATAGACAGGAACTGGGGGTACAGGAGACATAGACAGGAACTGGGGGTACAGGAGACAGGAACTGACAGGAGACTGGAACTGGGTACAGGAGACAGACAGAACTGGGGGTACAGGAGACAGACAGGAACTGGAACTGGGTACAGGAGACATAGACAGGAACTGGGGGTACAGGAGACATAGACAGGAACTGGGGGTACAGGAGACATAGACAGGAACTGGGGGTACAGGAGACATAGACAGGAACTGGGGGGTACAGGAGACATAGACAGGAACTGGGGGTACAGGAGACATAGACAGGAACTGGGGGTACAGGAGACATAGACAGGAACTGGGGGTACAGGAGACATAGACAGGAACTGGGGGTACAGGAGACAGGAACTGGGGTACAGGAGACATAGACAGGAACTGGGGGTACAGGAGACAGGAACTGGGGGTACAGGAGACAGGAACTGGGGGTACAGGAGACATAGACAGGAACTGGGGGGTACAGGAGACATAGACAGAACTGGGGGTACAGGAGACATAGACAGGAACTGGGGGTACAGGAGACATAGACAGGAACTGGGGGGTACAGGAGACATAGACAGGAACTGGGGGTACAGGAGACATAGACAGGAACTGGGGGTACAGGAGACAGACAGGAACTGGGGGTACAGGAGACATAGACAGGAACTGGGGGTACAGGAGACATAGACAGGAACTGGGGGTACAGGAGACAGACAGGAACTGGGGGTACAGGAGAGACATAGACAGGAACTGGGGGGAGACAGGAGACAGGAACTGGGGGTACAGGAGACATAGACAGGAACTGGGGGTACAGGAGACATAGACAGGAACTGGGGGTACAGGAGACATAGACAGGAACTGGGGGTACAGGAGACATAGACAGGAACTGGGGGTACAGGAGACATAGACAGGAACTGGGGGTACAGGAGACATAGACAGGAACTGGGGGTACAGGAGACATAGACAGGAACTGGGGGGTACAGGAGACATAGACAGGAACTGGGGGTACAGGAGACATAGACAGGAACTGGGGGGAACTGGAGGAGACATAGACAGACAGGAACTGGGGGTACAGGAGACACAGACAGGAACTGGGGGTACAGGAGACAGACAGGAACTGGGGGTACAGGAGACAGACAGGAACTGGGGGTACAGGAGACATAGACAGGAACTGGGGGACAGACAGGAGACATAGACAGGAACTGGGGGTACAGGAGACATAGACAGGAACTGGGGGTACAGGAGACAGACAGGAACTGGGGGTACAGGAGACACAGACAGGAACTGGGGGTACAGAGACAGACAGGAACTGGGGGTACAGGAGACATAGACAGGAACTGGGGGGTACAGGAGACAGACAGGAACTGGGGGTACAGGAGACAGACAGGAACTGGGGGTACAGGAGACAGACAGGAACTGGGGGTACAGGAGACAGACAGGAACTGGGGGTACAGGAGACAGACAGGAACTGGGGGTACAGGAGACAGACAGGAACTGGGGGTACAGGAGACATAGACAGGAACTGGAGGGTACAGGAGACAGGAACTGGGGGTACAGGAGACAGACAACTGGGGGTACAGGAGACAGACAGAACTGGGGGGTAGGGAGACAGGAGACAGACAGGAACTGGGGGTACAGGAGACAGGAACTGGGGGTACAGGGGTACAGGAGAGACAGGAACTGGGGGGTACAGGAGACAGGAACTGGGGGTACAGGAGACAGGAGACAGGAACTGGAACTGGTACAGGAGACAGACAGGAACTGGGGGTACAGGAGACAGGAACTGGGGGGTACAGGAGACAGACAGGAACTGGGGGTACAGGAGACAGGAACTGGGGGTACAGGAGACAGGAACTGGGGGTACAGGAGACAGGAGACAGGAACTGGGGGTACAGGAGACAGGAACTAGAGACAGGAACTGGGGGTACAGGAGACAGGAACTGGGGGTACAGGAGACAGGAGACAGGAACTGGGGAGGAGACAGGAGACAGGACAGGAGACATAGACAGGAACTGGGGGTACAGGAGACATAGACAGGAACTGGGGGGTACAGGAGACATAGACAGGAACTGGGGGTACAGGAGACATAGACAGGAACTGGGGGTACAGGAGACATAGACAGGAACTGGGGGTACAGGAGACATAGACAGGAACTGGGGGTACAGGAGACAGGAACTGGGGGTACAGGAGACATAGACAGGAACTGGGGGTACAGGAGACAGGAACTGGGGGTACAGACAGGAACTGGGGGTACAGACAGGAACTGGGGGTACAGGAGACATAGACAGGAACTGGGGGTACAGGAGACATAGACAGGAACTGGGGGTACAGGAGACAGGAACTGGGGGTACAGGAGACAGGAACTGGGGGTACAGGAGACAGGAACTGGGGGTACAGGAGACAGACAGGATCTGGGGGTACGAGACACAGACAGGAACTGTGGGGTACAGGAGACAGACAGGAACTGGGGGTACAGTAGACAGACAGGATCTGGGGGTACAGGAACTGGGGGTACAGGAGACAGGAACTGGGGGTAGAGGAGACAGGAACTGGGGAGTAGAGGAGACAGGAACTGGGGGTAGAGGAGACAGGAACTGGGGGTACAGGAGACAGGAACTGGGGGTACAGGAGACAGGAACTGGGGGTACAGGAGACAGGAACTGTGGGGTACAGGAGACAGGAACTGTGGGGTACAGGAGACAGGAACTGGGGGTAGAGGAGACATAGACAGGAACTGGGGGGTACAGGAGACATAGACAGGCACTGGGGGTACAGGAGACATAGACAGGAACTGGGGGTACAGGAAACATAGACAGGAACTTGGGGTACAGGAGACATAGACAGGAACTGGGGGTACAGGAGACATAGACAGGAACTGGGGGTACAGGAGACATGAACTGGGGGTAGAGGAGACACTGGGGGTAGAGGAGACAGACAGGAACTGGGGGTAGAGGAGACAGGAACTGGGGGTACAAGAGACAGGAACTGGGGGTACAAGAGACAGGAACTGGGGGTACAGGACACAGGAACTGGGGGTACAGGAGACAGACAGGAACTGGGGGGTAGAGGAGACAGACAGGAACTGGGGGTAGAGGAGACAGGAACTGGGGGTACAGGAGACATAGACAGGAACTGGGGGTACAGGAGACAGGAACTGGGGGTAGAGGAGACAGGAACTGGGGGTACAGGAGACAGGAACTGGGGGTACAGGAGACAGACAGGAACTGGGGGGTAGAGGAGACAGGAACTGGGGGGTACAGGAGACAGGAACTGGGGGTACAGGAGACAGGAACTGGGGGGTACAGGAGACAGGAACTGGGGGGTACAGGAGACAGGAACTTGGGGGTACAGGAAACACGTTTTCAATTTTGTCAAAAACAACTTACATTTACATTACATTTAAGTCATTTAGCAGACGCTCTTATCCAGAGCGACTTACAAAACTTCATACACATGAGCTTAGCCAACCTCACCATGACATCACCTGCAAGTGACGCAGGTGGGGCGGCAGGGTAGCCTAGTGGTTAGAGCGTTGGACTAGTAACCGGAATGTTGCAAGTTCAAATCCCTGAGCTGACAAGGTACAAATCTGTCGTTCTGCCCCTGAACAGGCAGTTAACCCACTGTTCCTAGGCCGTCATTGAACATAAGAATTTGTTCTTAACTGACTTGCCTGGTTAAATAAAAAAAAATATTAAAAACGTTTGATCTGGGATATCTATTGGAGAAGCAGTTTCTGCCCGTCTTCATGCTGAACCGTCATGGCTATGGGTTAGGGTCAGAGCAAGGGGTCAGGGGTCAGGGTTGGGGAGTCTACCCTGAAGGCAGAGAGACAGATAATAAACTATTAGAGGTTTGGATTTCCCCTCAGTATATAGGCCTAACGCACACACACACGCACAGCGGGTGGGTTCAGTGTTTACAGTATATACCATCTCCAACCCCAAGCCTGTCTCTCTCTGGTCATTTGTTTACATGTTTACTGCGGAATGCTGGGTAGCCAGAAGCCAATAGGGAGAGGGATCGTGACCCTAGTCTCAACAAACATTATTCTATTGCAATGAGATAAACAATACAAGACTTTATATAATAACATAATACTATTAACTTCCTGCATAATACTATTAACTTCCTGTTTGATTATTGACTTGTCCTAAAGATCAGTGTACATCCTGTCTGATGGCAGTCCTATCCATCCATCTATCTGCTGTAGGTTGGTCAACCGGTGCTCCAGACGAGTCACAATAAAATCTATAATTGATCTGTTGCAGAAAAGCAAAAACGAAAATCTACCTAAAATAAATCTGGTGGACACACTACAGATATTCTGTAACATTTAAACCTAATCTCTTCACACAACAAACTCAACAGCCTATTACCCAATGGGAATGGTGAGTACTGTTGCCAACAGCGACAGATGATCCATGAGAGTAACATGTGGCTGTCTGTATGTGTGGCTGTCTGTATGTGTGGCTGTGTGAATGTCTGGCTGTGTGGCTGTCTGTATGTGTGGCTGTCTGTATGTGTGGCTGTCTGTATGTGTGTCTGTCTGTATGTGTGGCTGTGTGGCTGTCTGTATGTGTGGCTGTCTGTATGTGTGGCTGTGTGGCTGTCTGTATGTGGGGCTGTCTGTATGTGTGGCTGTCTGTATGTGTTGCTGTCTGTATGTGTGGCTGTCTGTATGTGTGGCTGTCTGTATGTGTAGTTGTGGGGCTGTCTGTATGTGTGGCTGTGTGGCTGTCTGTATGTGTGGCTGTCTGTATGTGTAGCTGTGGGGCTGTCTGTATGTGTGGCTGTGTGGCTGTCTGTGTGTGTGACTGTGTGGCTGTCTGTATGTGTGGCTGTCTGTATGTGTGGCTGTGTGGCTGTCTGTATGTGGGGCTGTGTGGCTGTCTGTATATGTGGCTGTGTGGCTGTCTGTATGTGTGGCTGTCTGTATGTGTGGCTGTCTGTATGTGGGGCTGTCTGCTGTGTGAATGTCTGTCTGTATGTGTGGCTGTGTGGCTGTCTGTGTGTGTGGCTGTGTGGCTGTCTGTGTGTGTGGCTGTCTGTATGTGTGGATGTGTAGCTGTCTGTGTGTGTGGCTGTCTGTATGTGTGGATGTGTAGCTGTCTGTGTGTGTGGCTGTCTGTGTGTGTGGCTGTCTGTATGTGTGGCTGTGTGTGTGTGTGGATGTGTAGCTGTCTGTGTGTGTGGATGTGTGTCTGTGTGTGTGGATGTGTGCTGTCTGTGTGGCTGTCTGTATGTGGGCTGTCTGTGTGTGCTGTGTGAATGTCTATGTGTGGATGTGTAGCTGTCTGTGTGTGTGGATGTGTGGCTGTCTGTATGTGTGGCTGTCTGTATGTGTGGCTGTCTGTATGTGTGGCTGTGTGAATGTCTATGTGTGGATGTGTAGCTGTCTGTGTGTGTGGATGTGTAGCTGTCTGTGTGTGTGGCTGTCTGTATGTGTGGATGTGTAGCTGTCTGTGTGTGTGGATGTGTAGCTGTCTGTGTGTGGATGTGTAGCTGTCTGTGTGTGTGGATGTGTAGCTGTCTGTGTGTGTGGATGTGTAGCTGTCTGTGTGTGTGGATGTGTAGCTGTCTGTGTGTGTGGATGTGTAGCTGTCTGTGTGTGTGGATGTGTAGCTGTCTGTATGTGTGGATGTGTAGCTGTCTGTGTGTGTGGCTGTGTGCTCATTAGAGCTGTGTTGGTGCAGGCTAGCTACAGTTTCAGTAGATAAATGCTGCCTTTGAACTTTTAATAGATCTCTGAAACTCAACCAGGTCTTAAAACACAGGGAGAGAGAGTAGGAGAGAGAGAGTAGGAGAGAGAGAGTGGGATGTAGCAAGAGAGAGAGAGTAGGATGTAGCGAGAGAGAGAGAGAGAGGGATTTAGAGAGAGAGAGAGAGAGCGAGAGAGGGATTTAGAGAGGGAAAGGGATTTAGAGAGAAAGAGAGAGAGAGAGTGGGATGGAGAGAGAGAGGGAGAGTGGGATGGAGAGAGAGATGAGAGAGAGAGAGAGATGGAGAGAGAGAGGAGATTTAGAGAGAGAGAGAGAGAGAGGTTAATTAAGAGCTGGGAGTTCCAGAGAGAGAGAGAGAGATGTTATTTTTAGAGAGAGAGAGAGAGAGAGAGAGAGAGTATCTGAGAGAGTTGTTAGTTCTGGTTAGTCATAACGTGTTGCCTATGTCTGAGAGAGAGAGAGGGTGAGAGTGGGATGGAGAGAGAGGAGAGAGTGGGATCATATTGTCATGAACACCAAACAGAATGAGTGGATTCATATTCAACAATGTAACCTGTTTAGGTAATGTTCAATGTAACAGCCAGGTTTAGGTTACTGTCATTCATATTCACCATCATAAACATGGACCTGTCATTCACCAAGTTAGTGACCAGTGACAGGTTTACTTACTGTCTTTACTGCAGTTCAATCACATCTCTGACTGTTTGACTGTCACACTTCACCTGTTCTGTAACCAGTGAAATTTAGGTTACTGTCATTCATTAATTAATGAGCTGGGAGTTCCATTCATATTCACCCAGTTCAATGTAACAGTGAGCAAGGTTATTTTCAGTTTAGGTTACCTACAGGAAGCAGATGTTTAGTTCTTTTATTTAGGGTCATTCATTTCACTGTAACAGACAGGTTTAGGTTAGTCATTCATATTCACCAGTTCAATGTAACAGTGACAGGTTTAGGTTACTGTCATTCATATTCACCCAGTTCAATGTAACAGTGACAGGTTTAGGTTACTGTCATTCATATTCACCCAGTTCAATGTAACAGTGACTTTAGTGTTGTTCAATGTAACAGTGACAGGTTTAGGTGTGTCATGTGTTCAATGTAACAGTGACAGGTTTAGGTTACTGTCATTCATATTCCCCAGTTCAATGTAACAGTGACAGTATCTGAATGTAACAGTGACAGGTTTAGTTAGTTCAATGTAACTGACAGGTTTAGGTTACTGTCATTCATATTCACCCAGTTCAATGTAACAGTGACAGGTTTATTACTGTCATTCATATTCACCCAGTTCAATGTAACAGTGGGACCCAGGTTTAGGAGAGGTAACAGTGACAGGTTTAGGTTACTGTCATTCATATCACATTCAATGTAACAGTGCCACCTGTCATTCACAGTTCAATGTAACAGTGACCTGTTCATTCATATTCAGGCAGTGACAGGTTTAGGATACTGTCATTCATATTCACCCAGTTCAATGTTCAATAACTGTCATTCCATATTCATCATTCCACCCAGTTCAATGTAACAGTGATAGGTTTAGTTGATGTTCAATGTAACAGTTTAACTGTCATTCACACAGTTCAATGTAACAGTGACAGGTTTAGGTTACTGTCATTCATATTCACCCAGTTCAATGTAACAGTGGAGGATTTATTTTTAATGTCATTCATATTCACCCAGTTCAATGTAACAGTGACAGGTTTAGGTTACTGTCATTCATATTCACCCAGTTCAATGTAACAGTGACAGGTTTAGGATACTGTCATTCATATTCACCCAGTTCAATTGGATGACTGTCATTCATATTCACCCAGTTCAATGTAACAGTGACAGGTTTAGGATACTACATAATACTTCCATCCCTATACCCATCACGAGGTTGCTCCAGCCTGGCCTATGAATGGACGTTCACGGAGTAGGTGCACAGGTCGAGAGGATTGAGTAATCAAGGTGACAGACAGTGAAACATTAAACAAGGCCTTGCACACTCTGGCCTGCATCTAGCTGATCTGTCATCATTAAGTCCAACAGTTGCACATGAGAGTTTCTACTGGACAAATTCAGATGTGTTTATCCTCGTTTCATTTAGTTTGCTTCCGTTTAAGAAACATTTTTTCAACAGAATCGGCGCTATGAATACACTCCTGATCACACGCAAACACAGTTCACTGTCATAGCAGCCACATACAAACAGCATGATCACTGTCATAGCAGCCACATACAAACAGCATGATCACTGTCATAGCAGCCACATACAAACAGCATGACCACTGTCATAGCAGCCACGTACAAACAGCATGATCACTGTCATAGCATCCACACACAAACAGCATGATCACTGTCATAGCAGCCACACACAAACAGCATGATCACTGTCATAGCAGCCACACACAAACAGCATGACCACTGTCATAGCATCCACGTACAAACAGCATGATCACTGTCATAGCATCCACACGCAAACACAGTTCACTGTCATAGCAGCCACATACAAACAGCATGATCACTGTCATAGCATCCACACACAAACAGCATGATCACGGTCATAGCAGACACATACTAACAGCCTGTTGTGTATATATAATTCCTTCTTGCATCTATCTACTGTTCTCATCCTCTCACCTTTTCCCTTCGCTTGTGGACATCAGCTGTCTGTGACCGGGGAAAAAAAACTTCCAAACCTTCATATCATGACTGCTAATCGCACACAGCCACATTGTTTTCATGTCATAGTCAACAAAGAACTAACGCGTTATTAAACCCGCCATAGCCAGCTAGCTAACATAGCATCCCTCTCTGTTGGATAGCCTTAGTGTACAGTCAGCAGCAAGCAGTTTAGCAGTTACACAGGCAATAAATTAATTAAACCAAAAGCTTACCTTAACTTGAAAGAGCTCTAGTGTTGGATAGCCAGCTAGCTAACATAGCATCCCTCTCTGTTTTAGCCGGGTGTTTCAGTAGGCTAAACAAGCTAAGAAAGTGAAAAAATATATACTAATTCATTTAGTAGCCTCAACAGCACTCTGTAGGGTAGCACCATGTTGTTGCCGGAAGACAGCTAGCTTCCGTCCTCCTCTGGGTACATTGATTTCAATACAAAACATAGGAGGCTCATGGTTTTCACCCCCTTCCATAGACTTACACAACAATTATGACAACTTCCGGAGGATGTCCTCCAACCTATCAGAGCTCTTGCAGTGTGAACTGACATTTGTCCACTCAATTAAAGGATCAGAGAATGGCTCTAGTACCGAAAGGATAAGCTACAGCTACCTAGCACTGCAGTGCATAAAATGAGGTGAGTAGTTAACTCAGAGACAGAAAGACAATAGTTGAAAGGTTTTGAACAAATTAATTTCTTCCACAATGAAATAGAAGCGAGAGGGTGAGATATTTCATTGCAAAACTGTATTTTATTTAATTATTTGGTGATGTGAATATATTTAGTATAGTTTTATCAAAAAAGGTGACTTTTTAATGACTACTATAATGAAATTCACTGAGGAGGATGGGCCTCCCCTGCACACGGACCTGCTACACACACATTCTGCCTCCCAGGGTTAAGTGTGTTATAAAGGAAGAGGAGGAGACACCTCATGCTATGAGTGAGGTCAGAGAAACGGAGTTGAATCTGTCCTCCAGACAAAGGCTACTCTGTTCTATCACTAGCTAGCTTTATTACCATAGACATGATCAAACCGACCTAAATCAAACCTCACTAGTCATAGAACCCATATAACCCTACCTAGACTACTAGTCCTAAAACCCTACCTGGACTACTAGTCATATAACCCTACCTAAACTACTAGTCATATAACCCATATAACCCTACCTAGACTACTAGTCATAAAACCCATATAAACCTACTTAGACTACTAATCATATAACCCATATAACCCTACCTACACTACTAGTCATATAACCCATATAACCCTACCTAGACTACTAGTCATATAACCCATATAACCCTAGACTACTAGTCATATAACCCTATAACCTAGACTACTAGTGATATAACCCTACCTAGACTACTAGTCATATAACCCTAACTAGACTACTATATAACCCTACCTAGACTACTAGTCATATAACCCTATAACCTACCTAGACTACTAGTCTACTATATAACCCATATAACCCTACATAGACTATTAGTCATATAACCCTACCTAGACTACTACTCATATAACCCTACCTAGACTACTAGTCATATAACCCATATAACCCTACCTAGACTACTAGTCATATAACCCATATAACCCTACCTAGACTACTAGTCATATAACCCTATAACCCTACCTAGACTACTAGTCATATAACCCTACATAGACTACTAGTCATATAACCCTACCTAGACTACTAGTCATATAACCCTTCCTAGACTACTTGTCATATAACCCTACCTAGACTACATTTACATTTACATTTAAGTCATTTAGCAGACGCTCTTATCCAGAGCGACTTACAAATTGGTGCTTTCACCTTATGACATCCAGTGGAACAGCCACTTTACAATAGTGCATCTAAGTCTTTTAAGGGGGTGAGAAGGATTACTTTATCCTATCCTAGGTATTCCTTAAAGAGGTGGGGTTTCAGGTGTCTCCGGAAGGTGGTGATTGACTCCGCTGTCCTGGCGTCGTGAGGGAGTTTGTTCCACCATTGGGGGGCCAGAGCAGCGAACAGTTTTGACTGGGCTGAGCGGGAACTGTACTTCCTCAGTGGTAGGGAGGCGAGCAGGCCAGAGGTGGATGAACGCAGTGCCCTTGTTTGGGTGTAGGGCCTGATCAGAGCCTGGAGGTACTGAGGTGCCGTTCCCCTCACAGCTCCGTAGGCAAGCACCATGGTCTTGTAGCGGATGCGAGCTTCAACTGGAAGCCAGTGGAGAGAGCGGAGGAGCGGGGTGACGTGAGAGAACTTGGGAAGGTTGAACACCAGACGGGCTGCGGCGTTCTGGATGAGTTGTAGGGGTTTAATGGCACAGGCAGGGAGCCCAGCCAACAGCGAGTTGCAGTAATCCAGACGGGAGATGACAAGTGCCTGGATTAGGACCTGCGCTGCTTCCTGTGTGAGGCAGGGTCATACTCTGCGGATGTTGTAGAGCATGAACCTACAGGAACGGGCCACCGCCTTGATGTTAGTTGAGAACGACAGGGTGTTGTCCAGGATCACGCCAAGGTTCTTAGCGCTCTGGGAGGAGGACACGATGGAGTTGTCAACCGTGATGGCGAGATCATGGAACGGGCAGTCCTTCCCCGGGAGGAAGAGCAGCTCCGTCTTGCCAAGGTTCAGCTTGAGGTGGTGATCCGTCATCCACACTGATATGTCTGCCAGACATGCAGAGATGCGATTCGCCACCTGGTCATCAGAGGGGGGAAAGGAGAAGATTAATTATGTGTCGTCTGCATAGCAATGATAGGAGAGACCATGTGAGGTTATGACAGAGCCAAGTGACTTGGTGTATAGCGAGAATAGGAGAGGGCCTAGAACAGAGCCCTGGGGGACACCAGTGGTGAGAGCGCGTGGTGAGGAGACAGATTCTCGCCACGCCACCTGGTAGGAGCGACCTGTCAGGTAGGATGCAATCCAAGCATGGGCCGCGCCGGAGATGCCCAACTCGGAGAGGGTGGAGAGGAGGATCTGATGGTTCACAGTATCGAAGGCAGCCGATAGGTCTAGAAGGATGAGAGCAGAGGAGAGAGAGTTAGCTTTAGCAGTGCGGAGTGCCTCCGTGATACAGAGAAGAGCAGTCTCAGTTGAATGACTAGTCTTGAAACCTGACTGATTTGGATCAAGAAGGTCATTCTGAGAGAGATAGCGGGAGAGCTGGCCAAGGACGGCACGTTCAAGAGTTTTGGAGAGAAAAGAAAGAAGGGATACTGGTCTGTAGTTGTTGACATCGGAGGGATCGAGTGTAGGTTTTTTCAGAAGGGGTGCAACTCTCGCTCTCTTGAAGACGGGAGGGACGTAGCCAGCGGTCAGGGATGAGTTGATGAGCGAGGTGAGGTAAGGGAGAAGGTCACCGGAAATGGTCTGGAGAAGAGAGGGGATAGGGTCAAGCGGGCAGGTTGTTGGGCGGCCGGCCGTCACAAGACACGAGATGTCATCTGGAGAGAGAGGGGAGAAAGAGGTCAGAGCACAGGGTAGGGCAGTGTGAGCAGAACCAGCGGTGTCGTTTGACTTAGCAAACGAGGATCGGATGTCGTCGACCTTCTTTTCAAAATGGTTGACGAAGTCATCTGCAGAGAGGGAGGAGGGGGAGGATTCAGGAGGGAGGAGAAGGTGGCAAAGAGCTTCCTAGGGTTAGAGGCAGATGCTTGGACTTTAGAGTGGTAGAAAGTGGCTTTAGCAGCAGAGACAGAGGAGGAAAATGTAGAGAGGAGGGAGTGAAAGGATGCCAGGTCCGCAGGGAGGCGAGTTTTCCTCCATTTCCGCTCGGCTGCCCGGAGCCCTGTTCTGTGAGCTCGCAATGAGTCGTCGAGCCACGGAGCGGGAGGGGAGGACCGAGCCGGCCTGGAGGATAGGGGACATAGAGAGTCAAAGGATGCAGAAAGGGAGGAGAGGAGGGTTGAGGAGGCAGAATCAGGAGATAGGTTGGAGAAGGTTTGAGCAGAGGGAAGAGATGATAGGATGGAAGAGGAGAGAGTAGCGGGGAGAGAGAGCGAAGGTTGGGACGGCGCGATACCATCCGAGTAGGGGCAGTGTGGGAAGTGTTGGATGAGAGCGAGAGGGAAAAGGATACAAGGTAGTGGTCGGAGACTTGGAGGGGAGTTGCAATGAGGTTAGTGGAAGAACAGCATCTAGTAAAGATGAGGTCGAGCGTATTGCCTGCCTTGTGAGTAGGGGGAAGGTGAGAGGGTGAGGTCAAAAGAGGAGAGGAGTGGAAAGAAGGAGGCAGAGAGGAATGAGTCAAAGGTAGACGTGGGAGGTTAAAGTCGCCCAGAACTGTGAGAGGTGAGCCGTCCTCAGGAAAGGAGCTTATCAAGGCATCAAGCTCATTGATGAACTCTCCTAGGGAACCTGGAGGGCGATAAATGATAAGGATGTTAAGCTTGAAAGGGCTGGTAACTGTGACAGCATGGAATTCAAAGGAGGCGATAGACAGATGGGTAAGGGGAGAAAGTGAGAATGACCACTTGGGAGAGATGAGGATCCCGGTGCCACCACCCCGCTGACCAGAAGCTCTCGGGGTGTGCGAGAACACGTGGGCGGACGAAGAGAGAGCAGTAGGAGTAGCGGTGTTGTCTGTGGTGATCCATGTTTCCGTCAGTGCCAAGAAGTCGAGGGACTGGAGGGAGGCATAGGCTGAGATTAACTCTGCCTTGTTGGCCGCAGATCGGCAGTTCCAGAGGCTACCGGAGACCTGGAACTCCACGTGGGTCGTGCGCGCTGGGACCACCAGATTAGGGTGGCCGCGGCCACGCGGTGTGGAGCGTTTGTATGGTCTGTGCAGAGAGGAGAGAACAGGGATAGACAGACACATAGTTGACAGGCTAGAGAAGAGGCTACGCTAATGCAAAGGAGATTGGAATGACAAGTGGACTACACGTCTCGAATGTTCAGAAAGTTAAGCTTACGTAGCAAGAATCTAATTGACTAAAATGATTAAAATGATACAGTACTGCTGAGGTAGGCTAGCTGGCAGTGGCTGCGTTGTTGACTTTGTAGGCTAGCTGGCAGTGGCTGCGTTGTTGACACTACACTAATCAAGTCGTTCTGTTGAGTGTAAAGTTTCTACAATGCTGCTATTCGGGGGCTAGCTGGCTAGCTAGCAGTGTTGATTACGTTACGTTGCGTTAAAAGAACGACAATAGCTGGCTAGCTAACCTAGAAAATCGCTCTAGACTACACAATTATCTTTGAAACAAAGACGGCTATGTAGCTAGCTATGTAGCTAGCTACGATCAAACAAATCACACCGTTGGGACATATAACCTATATGAACCTACCTAGACTACTAGTCATAGTACCCATATAACCCTACCTAGACTACTAGTCATATAACCCTACCTATAACCCTACCTAGACTACTAGTCATATAACCCTACCTAGACTACTAGTCATATAACCCTACCTAGACTACTAGTCATATAACCCTACCTAGACTACTAGTCATATAACCCTACCTAGACTACTAGTCATATAACCCATATAACTACTAGTCATATAGACCCTACCTAGACTACAGTCATAACCCATATAACCCTACCTAGACTACTAGTCATATAACCCATATAACCCTACCTAGACTACTAGTCATATAACCCATTTAACCCTACCTAGACTACTAGTCATATAACCCTACCTAGACTACTAGTCATATAACCTATATGAACCTACCTAGACTACTAGTCATAGTAACCCATGTAACCCTACCTAGACTACTAGTCATATAACCCTACCTACCTAGACTACTAGTCATATAACCCATATAACCCTACCTAGACTACTAGTCATATAACCCATATAACCCTACCTAGACTACTAGTCATATAACCCTATAACCCTACCTAGAATACTAGTCATAACCCAATAACCCTACCTAGACTACTAGTCATATAACCCTACCTAGACTACTAGTCATATAACCCAACCCTACCTAGACTACTAGTCATATAACCCTACCTAGACTACTAGTCATATAACCCTACCTAGACTACTAGTCATATAACCCCTACCTAGACTACTAGTCATATAACCCTACCTAGACTACTAGTCATATAACCCTACCTAGACTACTAGTCATATAACCCTACCTAGACTACTAGTCATATAACCCTAATGAACCTACCTAGACTACTAGTCATATAACCCATATAACCCTACCTAGACTACTAGTCATATAACTACTAGTCATATAACCCTACCTAGACTACTAGTCATATAACCCATGTCATAACCCTACCTAGACTACTAGTCATATAACCCTATAACCCTACCTAGACTACTAGTCATATAACCTATATAACCTACCTAGACTACTAGTCATATAACCCATATAACCTACCTAGACTACTAGTCATATAACCCATATAACCCTACCTAGACTACTAGTCATATAACCCATATAACCCTACCTAGACTACTAGTCATATAACCCTAATAACCTACCTAGACACTAGTCCATATAACCCTACCTAGACTACTAGTCATATAACCCTACCTAGACTACTAGTCATATAACCCTACCTAGACTACTAGTCATATAACCCATATAACCCTACCTAGACTACTAGTCATATAACCCATATAACCCTACCTAGACTACTAGTCATATAACCCATATAACCCTACCTAGACTACTAGTCATATAACCCTATATAACCTATATAACCTAACCATATACCCATATTACCTAGACTACTAGTCATATAACCTATATAACCCTACCTAGACTACTAGTCATATAACCTATATAACCCTACCTAGACTACTAGTCATATAACCCATATAACCCTACCTAGACTACTAGACTACATATAACCCATATAACCCTACCTAGACTACTAGTCATATAACCCTACCTATAACCCTACCTAGACTACTAGTCATAACCCATATAACCCTACCTAGACTACTAGTCATATAACCCTACCTAGACTACTAGTCATATAACCCTACATAGACTACTAGTCATATAACCTATAACCCTACCTAGACTACTAGTCATATAACCCTACCTAGACTACTAGTCATATAACCCTACCTAGACTACTAGTCATATAACCCATATAACCCTACCTAGACTACTAGTCATATAACCCATATAACCCTACCTAGACTACTAGTCATATAACCCATATAACCCTACCTAGACTACTAGTCATATAACCCTACCTACCTAGACTACTAGTCATATAACCCTACCCTAGACTACTAGTCATATAACCCTATAACCTACCTAGACTACTAGTCATAGTAACCCATATAACCCTACCTAGACTACTAGTCATATAACCCATATAACCCTACCTAGACTACTAGACATATAACCCTATAACCCTAGACTACTAGTCATATAACCATATAACCCTACCTAGACTACTAGTCATATAACCCATATAACCCTACCTAGACTACTAGTCATATAACCCATATAACCCTACCTAGACTACTAGTCATATAACCCATATAACCCTACCTAGACTACTAGTCATATAACCCTACCTAGACTACTAGTCATAACCCTACCTAGACTACTAGTCATATAACCTATATAACCCTACCTAGACTACTAGTCATATAACCCTAATGAACCTACCTAGACTACTAGTCATATAACCCTACCTAGACTACTAGTCATATAACCCATATAACCCTACCTAGACTACTAGTCATATAACCCATATAACCCTACCTAGACTACTAGTCATATAACCCATATAACCCTACCTAGACTACTAGTCATATAACCCATATAACCCTACCTAGACTACTAGTCATATAACCCCCTACCTAGACTACTAGTCATAACCCTACTACTAGTCATATAACTTACCTAGACTACTAGTCATATAACCCTACCTATACTAGTCATATAACCTAGTCATATAACTACTAGACTATAGTACCCATATAACCCTACCTAGACTACTAGTCATATAACCCTATATAACCCAACCTAGACTACTAGTCATATAACCCATATAACCCTACCTAGACTACTAGTCATATAACCCATATAACCCTACCTAGACTACTAGTCATATAACCCATATAACCCTACCTAGACTACTAGTCATATAACCCATATAACCCTACCTAGACTACTAGTCATATAACCCTACATAGACTACTAGTCATATAACCCTACCTAGACTACTAGTCAAATTAACCTACATAGACTACTAGTCATATAACCCTACCTAGACTACTAGTCATATAACCCTACCTAGACTACTAGTCATATAACCCTACCTAGACTACTAGTCATATAACCCTACCTAGACTACTAGTCATATAACCCATATAACCCTACCTAGACTACTAGTCATATAACCCTACCTAGACTACAAGTCATATAACCCTAATGAACCTACCTAGACTACTAGTCATATAACCTATATAACCCTACCTAGACTACTAGTCATATAAGCCATATAACCCTACCTAGACAACTAGTCATATAACCCATATAACCCTACCTATACTACTAGTCATATAACCCATATAACCCTACCTAGACTACTAGTCATATAACCCATATAACCCTACCTAGACAACTAGTCATATAACCCATATAACCCTACCTAGACTACTAGTCATATAACCCTACCTAGACTACTAGTCATAAAACCCTACCTAGACTACTAGTCATATAACCCTACCTAGACTACTAGTCATATAACCCTACCTAGACTAGTAGTCATATAACCCTACCTAGACTACTAGTCATATAACCCTACCTAGACTACTAGTCATATAACCCTACCTAGACTAGTAGTCATATAACCCTACCTAGACTACTAGTCATATAACCCTACCTAGACAACTAGTCATATAACCCATATAACCCTACCTAGACTACTAGTCATATAACCCTACCTAGACTAGTAGTCATATAACCCTACCTAGACTACTAGTCATATAACCCTACCTAGACAACTAGTCATATAACCCATATAACCCTACCTAGACTACTAGTCATACAACCCTACCTAGACTACTAGTCATATAACCCTACCTAGACTACTAGTCATATAACCCTAATGAACCTACCTAGACTACTAGTCATATAACCTATATAACCCTACCTAGACTACTAGTCATATAACCTATATAACCCTACCTAGACAACTAGTCATATAACCCATATAACCCTACCTAGACTACTAGTCATATAACCCATATAACCCCACCTAGACTACTAGTCATATAACCCATATAACCCTACCTAGACTACTAGTCATATAACCCATATAACCCTACCTAGACTACTAGTCATATAACCCATATAACCCTACCTAGACTACTAGTCATATAACCCATATAACCCTACCTAGAATACTAGTCATATAACCCTACCTAGACTACTAGTCATATAACCCATATAACCCTACAATGACTACTAGTCATATAACCCTACCTAGACTACTAGTCATATAACCCTTCCTAGACTACTTGTCATATAACCCTACCTAGACTACTAGTCATATAACCCTACCTAGACTACTAGTCATATAACCCATATAACCCTACCTAGACTACTAGTCATATAACCCATATAACCCTACCTAGACTACTAGTCATATAACCCATATAACCCTACCTAGACTACTAGTCATATAACCCTACCTAGACTACTAGTCATATAACCCTACCTAGACTAGTAGTCATATAACCCTACCTAGACTACTAGTCATATAACCCTACCTAGACTAGTAGTCATATAACCCTACCTAGACTACTAGTCATATAACCCTACCTAGACTACTAGTCATATAACCCTACCTAGACTACTAGTCATATAACCCTACCTAGACTAGTAGTCATATAACCCTACCTAGACTAGTAGTCATATAACCCTACCTAGACTACTAGTCATATAACCCTACCTAGACTACTAGTCATATAACCCTACCTAGACTACTAACCCATATAACCCTACCTAAACTTCTAGTCATATAACCCTAACAAGACTACTAGTCATATAACCCATATAACCCTACCTAGACTACTAGTCATATAACCCATATAACCCTAACTAGACTACTAGTCATATAACCCATATAACCCTACCTAGACAACTAGTCATATAACCCTACCTAGACTACTAGTCATATAACCCATATAACCCTACCTAGACAACTAGTCATATAACCCTACCTAGACTACTAGTCATATAACCCATATAACCCTACCTAGACTACTAGTCATATAACCCATATAACCCTAACTAGACTACTAGTCATATACCCATATAACCCTACCTAGACAACTAGTCATATAACCCTACCTAGACTACTAGTCATATAACCCGTATAACCCTACCTAGACTACTAGTCATATAACCCTACCTAGACTACTAGTCATATAACCCTACCTAGACTACTAGTCATATAACCCTACCTAGACTACTGGTCATACAACCCATATAACCCTACCTAGACTACTAGTCATACAACCCATATAACCCTACCTAGACTACTAGTCATATAACCCATATAACCCTACCTAGACTACTAGTCATATAACCCATATAACCCTACCTAGACTACTAGTCATATAACCCATATAACCCTACCTAGACTACTAGTCATATAACCCATGTAACCCTACCTAGACTACTAGTCATATAACCCTACCTAGACTACTAGTCATATAACCTATATGAACCTACCTAGACTACTAGTCATAGTACCCATATAACCCTACCTAGACTACTAGTCATATAACGGATATAACCCTACCTAGACTACTAGTCATATAACCCTACCTAGACTACTAGTCATATAACCCTACCTAGACTACTAGTCATATAACCTATATGAACCTACCTAGACTACTAGTCATAGTACCCATATAACCCTACCTAGACTACTAGTCATATAACCCATATAACCCTACCTAGACTACTAGTCATATAACCCTACCTAGACTACTAGTCATATAACCCTACCTAGACTACTAGTCATATTAACCTACATAGACTACTAGTCATATAACCCTACCTAGACTACTAGTCAATTAACCCTACCTAGACTACTAGTCATATAACCCTACCTAGACTACTAGTCATATAACCCTACCTAGACTACTAGTCATACAACCCATATAACCCTACCTAGACTACTAGTCATATAATCCATATAACCCTATGAACCTAGACTACTAGTCATATAACCCATATAACCCTACCTAGACAACTAGTCATATAACCCATATAACCCTAGACAACTAGACTACTAGTCATCATAACCCATATAACCCTACCTAGACTACTAGTCATATAACCCAATGAACCTACCTAGACTACTAGTCATATAACCCATATAACCCTACCTAGACTACTAGTCATATAACCCATATAACTATAACCTACCTAGACTACTAGTCATATAACCCTACCTAGACTACTAGTCATATAACCCTACTAGTCATAGACTACTAGTCATATAACCCTACCTAGACTACTAGTCATATAACCCTACCTAGACTACTAGTCATATAACCTATATGAACCTACCTAGACTACTAGTCATAGTAACCCATATAACCCTACCTAGACTACTAGTCATATAACCCATACAACCCTACCTAGACAACTAGACATATAACCCCTAGACTACCTAGACTACTAGTCATATAACCTAGTCATATATAACCCTACCTAGACTACTAGTCATATAACCCATATAAAACTACCTAGACTACTAGTCATATAACCCATATAACCCTACCTAGACTACTAGTCATATAACCCATATAACCCTACCTAGACTACTAGTCATATAACCCTACCTAGACTACTAGTCATATAACCCTACCTAGACTACTAGTCATATAACCCTACCTAGACTACTAGTCATATAACCCTACCTAGACTACTAGTCATATAACCCTACCTAGACTACTAGTCATATAACCTATATGAACCTACCTAGACTACTAGTCATAGTACCCATATAACCCTACCTAGACTACTAGTCATATAACCCATACAACCCTACCTAGACAACTAGACATATAACCCTACCTAGACTACTAGTCATATAACCCATATAACCCTACCTAGACTACTAGTCATATAACCCATATAACCCTACCTAGACTACTAGTCATATAACCCATATAACCCTACCTAGACTACTAGTCATATAACCCTAATGAACCTACCTAGACTACTAGTCATATAACCTATATAACCCTACCTAGACTACTAGTCATATAACCCTAATGAACCTACCTAGACTACTAGTCATATAACCCTACCTAGACTACTAGTCATATAACCCAACCTATACCACTAGTCATATAACCAATATAACCCTACCTAGACTACTAGTCATATAACCCATATAACCCTACCTAGACTACTAGTCATATAACCCATATAACCCTACCTAGACTACTAGTCATATAACCCATGTAACCCTACCTAGACTACTAGTCATATAACCCTACCTAGACTACTAGTCATATAACCCTACCTAGACTACTAGTCATATAACCTATATGAACCTACCTAGACTACTAGTCATAGTACCCATATAACCCTACCTAGACTACTAGTCATATAACCCATATAACCCTACCTAGACTACTAGTCATATAACCCTACCTAGACTACTAGTCATATAACCCTACCTAGACTACTAGTCATATTAACCTACATAGACTACTAGTCATATAACCCTACCTAGACTACAAGTCATATAACCCTACCTAGACTACTAGTCATATAACCCTACCTAGACTACTAGTCATACAACCCATATAACCCTACCTAGACTACTAGTCATATAACCCATATAACCCTACCTAGACTACTAGTCATATAACCCATATAACCCTACCTAGACTACTAGTCATATAACCCATATAACCCTACCTAGACTACTAGTCATATAACCCATATAACCCTACCTAGACTACTAGTCATATAACCCATATAACTCTACCTAGACTACTAGTCATATAACCCTACCTAGACTACTAGTCATATAACCCTACTTAGACTACTAGTCATATAACCCTACCTAGACTACTAGTCATATAACCCTACCTAGACTACTAGTCATATAACCTATATGAACCTACCTAGACTACTAGTCATAGTACCCATATAACCCTACCTAGACTACTAGTCATATAACCCATATAACCCTACCTAGACAACTAGACATATAACCCTACCTAGACTACTAGTCATATAACCCATATAACCCTACCTAGACTACTAGTCATATAACCCATATAACCCTACCTAGACTACTAGTCATATAACCCATATAACCCTACCTAGACTACTAGTCATATAACCCATATAACCCTACCTAGACTACTAGTCATATAACCCTAATGAACCTACCTAGACTACTAGTCATATAACCTATATAACCCTACCTAGACTACTAGTCATATAACCCTAATGAACCTACCTAGACTACTAGTCATATAACCCTACCTAGACTACTAGTCATATAACCCTACCTAGACCACTAGTCATATAACCAATATAACCCTACCTAGACTACTAGTCATATAACCCATATAACCCTACCTAGACTACTAGTCATATAACCCGACCTAGACTACTAGTCATATAACCTATATGAACCTACCTAGACTACTAGTCATAGTACCCATATAACCCTACCTAGACTACTAGTCATATAACCCATATAACCCTACCTAGACTACTAGTCATGTAACCCATATAACCCTACCTAGACTACTAGTCATATAACCCTACCTAGACTACTAGTCAGATTAACCTACATAGACTACTAGTCATATAACCCTACCTAGACTACTAGTCATATAACCCTACCTAGACTACTAGTCATATAACCCTACCTAGACTACTAGTCATATAACCCTACCTAGACTACTAGTCATATAACCCTACCTAGACTACTAGTCATATAACCCATATAACCCTACCTAGACTACTAGTCATATAACCCTACCTAGACTACTAGTCATATAACCCTACCTAGACTACTAGTCATATAACCCATATAACCCTACCTAGACTACTAGTCATATAATCCATATAACCCTACCTAGACTACTAGTCATATAACCCATATAACCCTACCTAGACTACTAGTCATATAACCCATATAACCCTACCTAGACTAGTAGTCATATAACCCATATAACCCTACCTAGACTACTAGTCATATAACCCTACCTAGACTACTAGTCATATAACCCTACCTAGACTACTAGTCATATAACCCATATAACCCTACCTAGACTACTAGTCATATAACCCTACCTAGACTACTAGTCATATAACCCTACCTAGACAACTAGTCATATAACCCATATAACCCTACCTAGACTACTAGTCATATAACCCATATAACCCTACCTAGACTACTAGTCATATAACCCATATAACCCTACCTAGACTACTAGTCATATAACCCTACCTAGACTACTAGTCATATAACCCTACCTAGACTACTAGTCATATAACCCTAATGAACCTACCTAGACTACTAGTCATATAACCTATATAACCCTACCTAGACTACTAGTCATATAACCTATATAACCCTACCTAGACAACTAGTCATATAACCCATATTACCCTACCTAGACTACTAGTCATATAACCCATATAACCCTACCTAGACTACTAGTCATATAACCCTACCTAGACTACTAGTCATATAACCCTACCTAGACTACTAGTCATATAACCCATATAACCCTACCTAGACTACTAGTCATATAACCCTACCTAGACTACTAGTCATATAACCCTACCTAGACAACTAGTCATATAACCCATATAACCCTACCTAGACTACTAGTCATATAACCCATATAACCCTACCTAGACTACTAGTCATATAACCCATATAACCCTACCTAGACTACTAGTCATATAACCCATATAACCCTACCTAGACTACTAGTCATATAACCCATATAACCCTACCTAGACTACTAGTCATATAACCCTACCTAGACAACTAGTCATATAACCCATATAACCCTACCTAGACTACTAGTCATATAACCCATATAACCCTACCTAGACTACTAGTCATATAACCCTAATGAACCTACCTAGACTACTAGTCATATAACCTATATAACCCTACCTAGACTACTAGTCATATAACCTATATAACCCTACCTAGACAACTAGTCATATAACCCATATAACCCTACCTAGACTACTAGTCATATAACCCATATAACCCTACCTAGACTACTAGTCATATAACCCATATAACCCTACCTAGACTACTAGTCATATAACCCTACATAGACTACTAGTCATATAACCCTACCTAGACTACTAGTCATATAACCCTTCCTAGACAACTTGTCATATAACCCTACCTAGACTACTAGTCATATAACCCTACCTAGACTACTAGTCATATAACCCTACCTAGACTACTAGTCATATAACCCTACCTAGACTACTAGACATATAACCCTACCTAGACTACTAGTCATATAACCCATATAACCCTACCTAGACTACTAGTCATATAACCCTACCTAGACTACTAGTCATATAACCCTACCTAGACAACTAGTCATATAACCCATATAACCCTACCTAGACTACTAGTCATATAACCGATATAACCCTACCTAGACTACTAGTCATATAACCCATATAACCCTACCTAGACAACTAGTCATATAACCCATATAACCCTACCTAGACTACTAGTCATATAACCCATATAACCCTACCTAGACTAATAGTCATATAACCCATATAACCCTACCTAGACTACTAGTCATATAACCCATATAACCCTACCTAGACTACTAGTCATATAACCCATATAACCCTACCTAGACTACTAGTCATATAACCCATATAACCCTACCTAGACTACTAGTCATATAACCCATATAACCCTACCTAGACTACTAGTCATATAACCTATATAACCCTACCTAGACTACTAGTCATATAACCCATATAACCCTACCTAGACTACTAGTCATATAACCCTACCTAGACTACTAGTCATATAACCCATATAACCCTACCTAGACTACTAGTCATATAACCCTACATAGACTACTAGTCATATAACCCTACCTAGACTACTAGTCATATAACCCATATAACCCTACCTAGACTACTAGTCATATAACCCATATAACTCTACCTAGACTACTAGTCATATAACCCTACCTAGACTATAACTAGTCATATAACCCTAGACTAGTATAGTCATATACCTAGACTACTAGTCATATAACCTATATGAACCTACCTAGACTGCTAGTCATAGTACCCATATAACCCTACCTAGACTACTAGTCATATAACCTATATAACCCTACCTAGACTACTAGTCATATAACCCTAATGAACCTACCTAGACTACTAGTCATATAACCCTACCTAGACTACTAGTCATATAACCCTACCTAGACCACTAGTCATATAACTGATGGTTCAATATAACCCTACCTAGACTACTAGTCATATAACCCATATAACCCTACCTAGACTACTAGTCATATAACCCGACCTAGACTACTAGTCATATAACCTATATGAACCTACCTAGACTACTAGTCATAGTACCCATATAACCCTACCTAGACTACTAGTCATATAACCCATATAACCCTAGTCTAGACTACCCTAGTCATACCTAACCCATATAACCCTACCTAGACTACTAGTCATATAACCCTACCTAGACTACTAGTCATATAACCCTACCTAGACTACTAGTCATATAACCCTACCTAGACTACTAGTCATATAACCCTACCTAGACTACTAGTCATATAACCCTACCTAGACTACTAGTCATATAACCCTACCTAGACTACTAGTCATATAACCCATATAACCCTACCTAGACTACTAGTCATATAACCCATATAACCCTACCTAGACTACTAGTCATATAACCCATATAACCCTACCTAGACTACTAGTCATATAACCCATATAACCCTACCTAGACTACTAGTCATATAACCCATATAACCCTACCTAGACTAGTAGTCATATAACCCATATAACCCTACCTAGACTACTAGTCATATAACCCTACCTAGACTACTAGTCATATAACCCATATAACCCTACCTAGACTACTAGTCATATAACCCTACCTAGACTACTAGTCATATAACCCTACCTAGACTACTAGTCATATAACCCATATAACCCTACCTAGACTACTAGTCATATAACCCATATAACCCTACCTAGACTACTAGTCATATAACCCTAATGAACCTACCTAGACTACTAGTCATATAACCTATATAACCCTACCTAGACTACTAGTCATATAACCTATATAACCCTACCTAGACAACTAGTCATATAACCCATATAACCCTACCTAGACTACTAGTCATATAACCTAACCTAGTCATATAACCCTACCTAGACTACTAGTCATATAACCCTACCTAGACTACTAGTCATATAACCCTACCTAGACAACTAGTCATATAACCCCTATACTAACCCTACCTAGACTACTAGTCATATAACCCATATAACCCTACCTAGACTACTAGTCATATAACCCATATAACCCTACCTAGACTACTAGTCATATAACCCATATAACCCTACCTAGACTACTAGTCATATAACCCATATAACCCTACCTAGACTACTAGTCATATAACCCTACCTAGACTACTAGTCATATAACCCATATAACCCTACCTAGACTACTAGTCATATAACCCTACCTAGACTACTAGTCATATAACCCTACATAGACTACTAGTCATATAACCCTACCTAGACTACTAGTCATATAACCCATATAACCCTACCTAGACTACTAGTCATATAACCCTACCTAGACTACTAGTCATATAACCCTAATGAACCTACCTAGACTACTAGTCATATAACCTATATAACCCTACCTAGACTACTAGTCATATAACCTATATAACCCTACCTAGACAACTAGTCTTATAACCCATATAACCCTACCTAGACTACTAGTCATATAACCCATATAACCCTACCTAGACTACTAGTCATATAACCCATATAACCCTACCTAGACTACTAGTCATATAACCCTACCTAGACTACTAGTCATATAACCCTATAACCCTACCTAGACTACTAGTCATATAACCCACCTAGACTACCATATACCTACCTAGACTACTAGTCATATAACCCTACACCTAGACTACTAGTCATATAACCCTACCTAGACTACTAGTCATATAACCCTACCTAGACTACTAGTCATATATAACCCTACCTAGGCTACTAGTCATATAACCCTACCTAGACTACTAGTCATATAACCCATATAACCCTACCTAGACTACTAGTCATATAACCCATATAACCCTACCTAGACTACTAGTCATATAACCCATATAACCCTACCTAGACTACTAGTCATATAACCCATATAACCCTACCTAGACTACTAGTCATATAACCCATATAACCCTACCTAGACTACTAGTCATATAACCCATATAACCCTACCTAGACTACTAGTCATATAACCCTACCTAGACTACTAGTCATATAACCCATATAACCCTACCTAGACTACTAGTCATATAACCCTACCTAGACTACTAGTCATATAACCCTACCTAGACTACTAGTCATATAACCCATATAACCCTACCTAGACTACTAGTCATATAACCCATATAACCCTACCTAGACAACTAGTCATATAACCCTACCTAGACTACTAGTCATATAACCCTACCTAGACTACTAGTCATAAAACCCTACCTAGACTACTAGTCATATAACCCTACCTAGACTACTAGTCATATAACCCTACCTAGACTAGTAGTCATATAACCCTACCTAGACTACTAGTCATATAACCCTACCTAGACTACTAGTCATATAACCCTACCTAGACTACTAGTCATATAACCCTATAACCCTACCTACTAGTCATATAACCATATAACCCTACCTAGACTACTAGTCATATAACCATATAACCCTACCTAGACTACTAGTCATATAACCCTACCTAGACTACTAGTCCCATATAACCCTACCTAGACTACTAGTCATATAACCCTACCTAGACTACTAGTCATATAACCCTACCTAGACTACTAGTCATATAACCCTATAGACTAAGTCATATAACCTACCCTAGACTACTAGTCATATAACCCTATATAACCCTACCTAGACTACTAGTCATATAACCCTACCTAGACTACTAGTCATATAACCCTACCTAGACTACTAGTCATATAACCCTACCTAGACTACTAGTCATATAACCCTACCTAGACTACTAGTCATATAACCCTACCTAGACTACTAGTCATATAACCCTACCTAGACTACTAGTGATATAACCCTACCTAGACTACTAGTCATATAACCCATATAACCCTACCTAGACTACTAGTCATATAACCCTACATAGACTACTAGTCATATAACCCTACCTAGACTACTAGTCATATAACCCTACCTAGACTACTAGTCATATAACCCTACCTAGGCTACTAGTCATATAACCCTACCTAGACTACTAGTCATATAACCCATATAACCCTACCTAGACTACTAGTCATATAACCCTACCTAGACTACTAGTCATATAACCCTAATGAACCTACCTAGACTACTAGTCATATAACCCTACCTAGACTACTAGTCATATAACCCTACCTAGACTACTAGTCATATAACCCATATAACCCTACCTAGACTACTAGTCATATAACCCTACCTAGACTACTAGTCATAAAACCCTACCTAGACTACTAGTCATATAACCCTACCTAGACTACTAGTCATATAACCCTATAACCCTACCTAGACTAGTAGTCATATAACCCTACCTAGACTACTAGTCATATAACCCTACCTAGACTACTAGTCATATAACCCTACCTAGACTACTAGTCATATAACCCACCTATAACCCTACCTAGACTACTAGTCATAGTACATATAAACCCTACCTAGACTACTAGTCATATAACCCTACCCCTAGACTACTAGTCATATAACCCTACCTAGACTACTAGTCATATAACCCATATAACCCTACCTAGACTACTAGTCATATAACCCATATAACCCTACCTAGACTACTAGTCATATAACCCTATATAACCCCCTACTACTAGACTACTAGTCATATAACCCTACCTAGACTACTAGCCATATAACCCTAACTAGACTACTAGTCATATAACCCATATAACCCTACCTAGACTACTAGTCATATAACCCTACCTAGACTACTAGTCATATAACCCTACCTAGACTACTAGTCATATAACCCATATAACCCTACCTAGACTACTAGTCATATAACCCTACCTAGACTACTAGTCATATAACCCATATAACCCTACCTAGACTACTAGTCATATAACCCATATAACCCTACCTAGACTACTAGTCATATAACCCATATAACCCTACCTAGACTACTAGTCATATAACCCTAATGAACCTACCTAGACTACTAGTCATATAACCCATATAACCCTACCTAGACTACTAGTCATATAACCCATATAACCCTACCTAGACTACTAGTCATATAACCCTACCTAGACAACTAGTCATATAACCCTACCTAGACTACTAGTCATATAACCCTACCTAGACTACTAGTCATATAACCCATATAACCCTACCTAGACTACTAGTCATATAACCCTACATAGACTACTTGTCATATAACCCTACCTAGACTACTAGTCATATAACCCTACCTAGACTACTAGTCATATAACCCATATAACCCTACCTAGACTACTAGTCATATAACCCTACCTAGACTACTAGTCACAGAACCAATATTATCTTACTAAAGCTACTAGCTCGACTCCCAATTGTTTTACTTCTGTCTCTATCTATTTAACCTTTATTTAACCAGGCAAGTCAGTTAAGAACAAATTCTTATTTACAATGACGGCCTACCACAGCCAAATCGGACGACGCTGGGCCAAATGTGCGTCACCCTATGGGACTCCCAATCACAGGCGGATGTGATTCAGCCTGCGTTCGAACCAGAGACTGTAGTGTCGAAGTTCCTTAGACCGCTGCGTCATAATAACTAGTCCAACTTAGCTGGAATGACAGATTCCTCCACTGATCTAATGTGTTGACTATAACACGTATGTGTCCGGGTCACTTCTGCGTTCAGCTGACCATTACCTGAACACCATTATCTGATCTATTACCAGACGAGTCCGACTTACAACCCGAGAGGAAAACAACTTACTGTGCTTTTCCCATCATTATCAGCATATGGGTTTAACTGTAGGAATGAAACGATGACAGCTGCTTTGATGCAGGCCCTGTGCAGAACCAACTGCCAGCGCCGAGTGTGTTTTTAACGCCTTAACTCATAAATACAGAAATATGCTTTTGAAACGCATAACGGAATAAAAACAATAAAAACACATGATTTACTGTGCCTGGAAAGAAGGAAGGAAAGAGATTTCTTGGACAATAAAACAAATAAAACGCAATGTTCTGATTGTGGTTTAGACAGAGAGCCAGATCAGCCTCCAATACTGAGAACTATTTCCTCATGAGAGAGAGAGAGAGAGAGAGAGACAAGGGATTTAGAGAGAGACGGGGGATTTAGAGAGCGAGAGAGCCGGACAGAGATACGGACAGAGGGAGAGAGAGAGACGGACAGAGGGAGAGAGAGAGACGGACAGAGGGAGAGAGACGGACAGAGGGAGAGAGACGGACAGAGGGAGAGAGACGGACAGAGGGAGAGAGACGGACAGAGGGAGAGAGAGAGACGGACAGAGGGAGAGAGAGAGACGGACAGAGGGAGAGAGAGAGACGGACAGAGGGAGAGAGAGAAACGGACAGAGGGAGAGAGAGAGACGGACAGAGGGAGAGAGAGAGACGGACAGAGGGAGGGAGAGAGACGGACAGAGGGAGGGAGAGAGACGGACAGAGGGAGGGAGAGAGACGGACAGAGGGAGGGAGAGAGACGGACAGAGGGAGGGAGAGAGACGGACAGAGGGAGAGAGAGACGGACAGAGGGAGAGACGGACAGAGAGAGAGAGACGGACAGAGGGAGAGAGAGAGACGGACAGAGGGAGGGAGAGAGAAGGACAGAGGGAGGGAGAGAGACGGACAGAGGGAGAGAGAGAGACGGACAGAGGGAGGGAGAGAGACGGACAGAGGGAGGGAGAGAGACGGACAGAGGGAGGGAGAGAGACGGACAGAGGGAGGGAGAGAGACGGACAGAGGGAGGGAGAGAGACGGACAGAGGGAGGGAGAGAGACGGACAGAGAGTGGGAGAGAGACGGACAGAGGGAGGGAGAGAGACGGAGAGAGACGGACAGAGGGAGGGAGAGAGACGGACAGAGGGAGGGAGAGAGACGGACAGAGAGTGGGAGAGAGACGGACAGAGGGAGGGAGAGAGACGGACAGAGGGAGGGAGAGAGACTGACAGAGGGAGGGAGAGAGACGGACCGAGGGAGGGAGAGAGACGGACAGAGGGAGGGAGGGAGAGAGACGGACAGAGGGAGGAGAGAGACGGACAGAGGGAGGGAGAGAGACGGACAGAGGGAGGGAGAGAGACGGACAGAGGGAGGAGAGAGACGGACAGAGAGTGGGAGAGAGACGGACAGAGGGAGGGAGAGAGACGGAGAGAGACGGACAGAGGGAGGGAGAGAGACGGACAGAGGGAGGGAGAGAGACTGACAGAGGGAGGGAGAGAGACGGACAGAGGGAGAGAGACGTACAGAGGGAGAGAGACGGACAGAGGGAGAGAGACGGACAGAGGGAGAGAGACGGACAGAGGGAGAGAGAGAGACGGACAGAGGGAGAGAGAGAGACGGACAGAGGGAGAGAGAGAGACGGACAGAGGGAGAGAGAGAGACGGACAGAGGGAGAGAGAGAGACGGACAGAGGGAGGGAGAGAGACGGACAGAGGGAGGGAGAGAGACGGAGAGAGACGGACAGAGGGAGGGAGAGAGACGGACAGAGGGAGAGAGACGGACAGAGGGAGAGAGACGGACAGAGGGAGAGAGAGAGACGGACAGAGGGAGAGAGAGAGACGGACAGAGGGAGAGAGAGAGACGGACAGAGGGAGGGAGAGAGACGTACAGAGGGAGGGAGAGAGACGGACAGAGGGAGGGAGAGAGACGGACAGAGGGAGGGAGAGAGACGGACAGAGGGAGGGAGAGAGACGGACAGAGAGGGAGAGAGACGGACAGAGAGGGAGAGAGGATTCCATGACAAAAGAGCAACCAGTGGAACTGTTAAGCACTCGCTCTCTTTCCCTCTTTCTTTTTCTCTTCAATCGGATGGCTCCCGTCCAGGCGCATAACCGCGGTTATGAAAACAGTGCAGCTCTCCGCATCTCTCTTGGCGGGAGCAGGATAAGAGCTAGAGTTTCAGAGCGCAGACCGGGAGACCGGAGAAACACGAGACAATAACAACAAATAGTCTCACAGTATTTTTAGGTGGTGATTATAAACTCGTTTCACAGTTTAATATTGGAGGGAAACTAAACAAATGGTGTTGTTTATTAAAGAAATGGACGTATTGGATAAAATCTCAGAAGTTCCCAAAAGGCCATGGTTGGAAAAGTTGGTAAAATGCTGAAAGCCACAATTAGATCATAATAAATCCGTAGAATGACAGCAGGCCGTTGTTCCTTTCGGACATGAGAGATGGACATGGGAGATGAGGGTTTAACCCATTTAGTTCATAGCAGAGACTATAGGCCTGGAAGATCATAATAGGGCACTGCAGAATAACCCTGGAATAGGTCTATCCTAATATAGACTGAATAACCCTGGAGTAGGTCTATCCTAATGTAGACTGAATAACCCTGGAGTAGGTCTATCCTAATGTAGACTGAATAACCCTGGAGTAGGTCTATCCTAATGTAGACTGAATAACCCTGGAGTAGGTCTATCCTAATGTAGACTGAATAACCCTGGAGTAGGTCTATCCTAATGTAGACTGAATAACCCTGGAGTAGGTCTATCCTAATGTAGACTGAATAACCCTGGAGTAGGTCTATCCTAATATAGACTGAATAACCCTGGAGTAGGTCTATCCTAATGTAGACTGAATAACCCTGGAGTAGGTCTATCCTAATGTAGACTGAATAACCCTGGAGTAGGTCTATCCTAATGTAGACTGAATAACCCTGGAGTAGGTCTATCCTAATATAGACTGAATAACCCTGGAGTAGGTCTATCCTAATATAGACTGAATAACCCTGGAGTAGGTCTATCCTAATGTAGACTGAATAACCCTGGAGTAGGTCTATCCTAATGTAGACTGAATAACCCTGGAGTAGGTCTATCCTAATGTAGACTGAATAACCCTGGAGTAGGTCTATCCTAATGTAGACTGAATAACCCTGGAGTAGGTCTATCCTAATGTAGACTGAATAACCCTGGAGTAGGTCTATCCTAATGTAGACTGAATAACCCTGGAGTAGGTCTATCCTAATATAGACTGAATAACCCTGGAGTAGGTCTATCCTAATATAGACTGAATAACCCTGGAGTAGGTCTATCCTAATGTAGACTGAATAACCCTGGAGTAGGTCTATCCTAATATAGACTGAATAACCCTGGAGTAGGTCTATCCTAATGTAGACTGAATAACCCTGGAATAGGTCTATCCTAATGTAGACTGAATAACCCTGGAGTAGGTCTATCCTAATGTAGACTGAATAACCCTGGAGTAGGTCTATCCTAATGTAGACTGAATAACCCTGGAATAGGTCTATCCTAATGTAGACTGAATAACCCTGGAGTAGGTCTATCCTAATGTAGACTGAATAACCCTGGAGTAGGTCTATCCTAATGTAGACTGAATAACCCTGGAGTAGGTCTATCCTAATGTAGACTGAATAACCCTGGAGTAGGTCTATCCTAATGTAGACTGAATAACCCTGGAGTAGGTCTATCCTAATGTAGACTGAATAACCCTGGAGTAGGTCTATCCTAATGTAGACTGAATAACCCTGGAGTAGGTCTATCCTAATATAGACTGAATAACCCTGGAGTAGGTCTATCCTAATGTAGACTGAATAACCCTGGAGTAGGTCTATCCTAATGTAGACTGAATAACCCTGGAGTAGGTCTATCCTAATGTAGACTGAATAACCCTGGAGTAGGTCTATCCTAATGTAGACTGAATAACCCTGGAGTAGGTCTATCCTAATGTAGACTGAATAACCCTGGAGTAGGTCTATCCTAATGTAGACTGAATAACCCTGGAGTAGGTCTATCCTAATATAGACTGAATAACCCTGGAGTAGGTCTATCCTAATATAGACTGAATAACCCTGGAGTAGGTCTATCCTAATGTAGACTGAATAACCCTGGAGTAGGTCTATCCTAATGTAGACTGAATAACCCTGGAGTAGGTCTATCCTAATGTAGACTGAATAACCCTGGAGTAGGTCTATCCTAATGTAGACTGAATAACCCTGAATAACCCTGAGTAGGTCTATCCTAATGTAGACTGAATAACCCTGGAGTAGGTCTATCCTAATGTAGACTGAATAACCCTGGAGTAGGTCTATCCTAATGTAGACTGAATAACCCTGGAGTAGGTCTATCCTAATGTAGACTGAATAACCCTGGAGTAGGTCTATCCTAATGTAGACTGAATAACCCTGGAGTAGGTCTATCCTAATATAGACTGAATAACCCTGGAGTAGGTCTATCCTAATGTAGACTGAATAACCCTGGAGTAGGTCTATCCTAATATAGACTGAATAACCCTGGAGTAGGTCTATCCTAATGTAGACTGAATAACCCTGAGCAGGTCTATCCTAATATAGACTGAATAACCCTGGATCCTATCCTAATATAGACTGAATAACCCTGGAGTAGGTCTATCCTAATATAGACTGAATAACCCTGGAGTAGGTCTATCCTAATATAGACTGAATAACCCTGGAGTAGGTCTATCCTAATATAGACTGAATAACCCTGAGTAGGTCTATCCTAATATAGACTGAATAACTAGTAGGTCTATCCTAATATAGACTGAATAACCCTGGAGTAGGTCTATCCTAATATAGACTGAATAACCCTGGAGTAGGTCTATCCTAATATAGACTGAATAACCCTGGAGTAGGTCTATCCTAATATAGACTGAATAACCCTGGAGTAGGTCTATCCTAATATAGACTGAATAACCCTGGAATAGGTCTATCCTAATGTAGACTGAATAACCCTGGAGTAGGTCTATCCTAATGTAGACTGAATAACCCTGGAGTAGGTCTATCCTAATGTAGACTGAATAACCCTGGAGTAGGTCTATCCTAATGTAGACTGAATAACCCTGGAGTAGGTCTATCCTAATGTAGACTGAATAACCCTGGAGTAGGTCTATCCTAATGTAGACTGAATAACCCTGGAGTAGGTCTATCCTAATGTAGACTGAATAACCCTGGAGTAGGTCTATCCTAATGTAGACTGAATAACCCTGGAGTAGGTCTATCCTAATGTAGACTGAATAACCCTGGAGTAGGTCTATCCTAATGTAGACTGAATAACCCTGGAGTAGGTCTATCCTAATGTAGACTGAATAACCCTGGAGTAGGTCTATCCTAATGTAGACTGAATAACCCTGGAGTAGGTCTATCCTAATGTAGACTTAATAACCCTGGAGTAGGTCTATCCTAATGTAGACTGAATAACCCTGGAATAGGTCTATCCTAATGTAGACTGAATAACCCTGGAGTAGGTCTATCCTAATATAGACTGAATAACCCTGGAGTAGGTCTATCCTAATATAGACTGAATAACCCTGGAGTAGGTCTATCCTAATATAGACTGAATAACCCTGGTAGGTCTATCCTAATATAGACTGTCTAGTCCCTAATATAGACTGAATAACCCTGGAGTAGGTCTATCCTAATATAGACTGAATAACCCTGGAGTAGGTCTATCCTAATATAGACTGAATAACCCTGGAATAGGTCTATCCTAATGTAGACTGAATAACCCTGGAGTAGGTCTATCCTAATGTAGACTGAATAACCCTGGAGTAGGTCTATCCTAATGTAGACTGAATAACCCTGGAGTAGGTCTATCCTAATGTAGACTGAATAACCCTGGAGTAGGTCTATCCTAATGTAGACTGAATAACCCTGGAGTAGGTCTATCCTAATGTAGACTGAATAACCCTGGAGTAGGTCTATCCTAATGTAGACTGAATAACCCTGGAGTAGGTCTATCCTAATGTAGACTGAATAACCCTGGAGTAGGTCTATCCTAATGTAGACTGAATAACCCTGGAGTAGGTCTATCCTAATGTAGACTGAATAACCCTGGAGTAGGTCTATCCTAATGTAGACTGAATAACCCTGGAGTAGGTCTATCCTAATGTAGACTGAATAACCCTGGAGTAGGTCTATCCTAATGTAGACTGAATAACCCTGGAGTAGGTCTATCCTAATGTAGACTGAATAACCCTGGAATAGGTCTATCCTAATGTAGACTGAATAACCCTGGAGTAGGTCTATCCTAATATAGACTGAATAACCCTGGAGTAGGTCTATCCTAATATAGACTGAATAACCCTGGAGTAGGTCTATCCTAATATAGACTGAATAACCCTGGAGTAGGTCTATCCTAATATAGACTGAATAACCCTGGAGTAGGTCTATCCTAATATAGACTGAATAACCCTGGAGTAGGTCTATCCTAATTTAGACTGAATAACCCTGGAGTAGGTCTATCCTAATATAGACTGAATAACCCTGGAGTAGGTCTATCCTAATGTAGACTGAATAACCCTGGAGTAGGTCTATCCTAATATAGACTGAATAACCCTGGAGTAGGTCTATCCTAATATAGACTGAATAACCCTGGAATAGGTCTATCCTAATGTAGACTGAATAACCCTGGAGTAGGTCTATCCTAATGTAGACTGAATAACCCTGGAGTAGGTCTATCCTAATATAGACTGAATAACCCTGGAGTAGGTCTATCCTAATGTAGACTGAATAACCCTGGAGTAGGTCTATCCTAATGTAGACTGAATAACCCTGGAGTAGGTCTATCCTAATGTAGACTGAATAACCCTGGAGTAGGTCTATCCTAATGTAGACTGAATAACCCTGGAGTAGGTCTATCCTAATGTAGACTGAATAACCCTGGAGTAGGTCTATCCTAATGTAGACTGAATAACCCTGGAGTAGGTCTATCCTAATGTAGACTGAATAACCCTGGAGTAGGTCTATCCTAATGTAGACTGAATAACCCTGGAATAGGTCTATCCTAATGTAGACTGAATAACCCTGGAGTAGGTCTATCCTAATTTAGACTGAATAACCCTGGAGTAGGTCTATCCTAATGTAGACTGAATAACCCTGGAGTAGGTCTATCCAAATATAGACTGAATAACCCTGGAGTAGGTCTATCCTAATGTAGACTGAATAACCCTGGAGTAGGTCTATCCTAATTTAGACTGAATAACCCTGGAGTAGGTCTATCCTAATATAGACTGAATAACCCTGGAATAGGTCTATCCTAATGTAGACTGAATAACCCTGGAGTAGGTCTATCCTAATGTAGACTGAATAACCCTGGAGTAGGTCTATCCTAATATAGACTGAATAACCCTGGAGTAGGTCTATCCTAATGTAGACTGAATAACCCTGGAGTAGGTCTATCCTAATATAGACTGAATAACCCTGGAGTAGGTCTATCCTAATGTAGACTGAATAACCCTGGAGTAGGTCTATCCTAATGTAGACTGAATAACCCTGGAGTAGGTCTATCCTAATGTAGACTGAATAACCCTGGAGTAGGTCTATCCTAATGTAGACTGAATAACCCTGGAGTAGGTCTATCCTAATGTAGACTGAATAACCCTGGAGTAGGTCTATCCAAATATAGACTGAATAACCCTGGAGTAGGTCTATCCTAATGTAGACTGAATAACCCTGGAGTAGGTCTATCCTAATGTAGACTGAATAACCCTGGAGTAGGTCTATCCTAATGTAGACTGAATAACCCTGGAGTAGGTCTATCCTAATGTAGACTGAATAACCCTGGAGTAGGTCTATCCTAATGTAGACTGAATAACCCTGGAGTAGGTCTATCCTAATGTAGACTGAATAACCCTGGAGTAGGTCTATCCTAATGTAGACTGAATAACCCTGGAGTAGGTCTATCCTAATGTAGACTGAATAACCCTGGAGTAGGTCTATCCAAATGTAGACTGAATAACCCTGGAGTAGGTCTATCCTAATGTAGACTGAATAACCCTGGAGTAGGTCTATCCTAATGTAGACTGAATAACCCTGGAGTAGGTCTATCCTAATGTAGACTGAATAACCCTGGAGTAGGTCTATCCTAATGTAGACTGAATAACCCTGGAGTAGGTCTATCCTAATATAGACTGAATAACCCTGGAGTAGGTCTATCCTAATGTAGACTGAATAACCCTGGAGTAGGTCTATCCTAATGTAGACTGAATAACCCTGGAGTAGGTCTATCCTAATGTAGACTGAATAACCCTGGAGTAGGTCTATCCTAATGTAGACTGAATAACCCTGGAGTAGGTCTATCCTAATGTAGACTGAATAACCCAGGAGTAGGTCTATCCTAATGTAGACTGAATAACCCTGGAGTAGGTCTATCCTAATGTAGACTGAATAACCCTGGAGTAGGTCGATCCTAATATAGACTGAATAACCCTGGAGTAGGTCTATCCTAATATAGACTGAATAACCCTGGAGTAGGTCTATCCTAATATAGACTGAATAACCCTGGAGTAGGTCTATCCTAATATAGACTGAATAACCCGTAAATGAAATACCTAGGCTAAATAACAAGGCTAAATGAAATAACAAGGCTAAATGAAATAACTAGACGAAATGAAATAACTAGGCTAAATGGAATAACTAGGCCAAATGAAATAACTAGGCTAAATGGAATAACAAGGCTAAATGAAATAGCTAGACTGAATTAAATAATTGTAAGAAATATATATATTTTTTAAATTGCAGTATTTATTTTAAGTGGCGCTTATGTAAATAATTTGATCAACAGCATAACTAACATATGAATAAATATACATAAATATAGAGGCAAATACACTTGGAATTGAATCCAGAAAAAGATGCTATGGAAATAAATTGAAACAGAAAGGTAGGTAAAAAAATAAGCCTATTTTATTTATTGTTTGATTAGGCTACGTTGACAAAACATGGGAAAATATCCTTTAAGCAGCCTATATATATAAAACATCCTTTAAACTGCCTATATATATAAAACATCCTTTAAACTGCCTATATATATAAAACATCCTTTAAACTGCCTATATATATATAAAACATCCTTTAATTAAACCGCCTATATATATAAAACATCCTTTAAACTGCCTATATATATAAAACATCCTTTAATTAACAGCATATATATATAAAACATCCTTTAATTAACAGCCTATATATATAAAACATCCTTTAAACTGCCTATATATATAAAACATCCTTTAATTAACTGCCTATATATATAAAACATCCTTTAATTAACAGCCTATATATATAAAACATCCTTTAAACAGCCTATATATATAAAACATCCTTTAAACTGCCTATATATATAAAACATCCTTTAAACTGCCTATATATATAAAACATCCTTTAATTAAACCGCCTATATATATAAAACATCCTTTAAACTGCCTATATATATAAAACATCCTTTAAACTGCCTATATATATAAAACATCCTTTAAACTGCCTATATATATAAAACATCCTTTAATTAACAGCCTATATATATAAAACATCCTTTAAACTGCCTATATATATAAAACATCCTTTAATTAACAGCCTATATATATAAAACATCCTTTAATTAACAGCCTATATATATAAAACATCCTTTAATTAACAGCCTATATATATAAAACATCCTTTAAACTGCCTATATATATAAAACATCCTTTAAACTGCCTATATATATAAAACATCCTTTAAACTGCCTATATATATAAAACATCCTTTAAACTGCCTATATATATAAAACATCCTTTAAACTGCCTATATATATAAAACATCATTTAATTAACTGCCTATATATATAAAACATCCTTTAAACTGCCTATATATATAAAACATCCTTTAAACCGCCTATATATATAAAACATCCTTTAAACCGCCTATATATATAAAACATCCTTTAATTAACTGCCTATATATATAAAACATCCTTTTTATTTATTTCTTTATTTTTTATTTCACCTTTATTTAACCAGGTAAGCAAGTTGAGAACAAGTTCTCATTTACAATTGCGACCTGGCCAAGATAAAGCAAAGCAGTTCGACACATACAACGACACAGAGTTACACATGGAGTAAAACAAACATACAGTCAATAATACAGTAAAAAAAAAAAACAAGTCTATATACAATGTGAGCAAATTAGGTGAGAAGGGAGGTAAAGGCAAAAAGGCCATGGTGGCAAAGTAAATACAATATAGCAAGTAAAACACTGGAATGGTAGTATTGCAATGGAAGAATGTGCAAAGTAGAAATAAAAATAATGGGGTGCAAAGGAGCAAAATAAATAAATAAATTAAATACAGTTGGGAAAGAGGTAGTTGTTTGGGCTAAATTATAGGTGGGCTATGTACAGGTGCAGTAATCTGTAAGATGCTCTGACAGTTGGTGCTTAAAGCTAGTGAGGGAGATAAGTGTTTCCAATTTAAGAGATTTTTGTAGTTCGCTCCAGTCATTGGCAGCAGAGAACTGGAAGGAGAGGCGGCCAAAGAAAGAATTGGTTTTGGGGGTGACTAGAGAGATATACCTGCTGGAGCGTGTGCTACAGGTGGGAGATGCTATGGTGACCAGCGAGCTGAGATAAGGGGGACTTTACCTAGCAGGGTCTTGTAGATGACATGGAGCCAGTGGGTTTGGCGACGAGTATGAAGCGAGGGCCAGCCAACGAGAGCGTACAGGTCGCAATGGTGGGTAGTATATGGGGCTTTGGTGACAAAACGGATAGCACTGTGATAGACTGCATCCAATTTGTTGAGTAGGGTATTGGAGGCTATTTTGTAAATGACATCGCCAAAGTCGAGGATTGGTAGGATGGTCAATTTTACAAGGGTATGTTTGGCAGCATGAGTGAAGGATGCTTTGTTGCGAAATAGGAAGCCAATTCTAGATTTAACTTTGGATTGGAGATGTTTGATATGGGTCTGGAAGGAGAGTTTACAGTCTAACCAGACACCTAAGTATTTGTAGTTGTCCACGTATTCTAAGTCAGAGCCGTCCAGAGTAGTGATGTTGGACAGGCGGGTAGGTGCAGGTAGCGATCGGTTGAAGAGCATGCATTTAGTTTTACTTGTATTTAAGAGCAATTGGAGGCCACGGAAGGAGAGTTGTATGGCATTGAAGCTTGCCTGGAGGGTTGTTAACACAGTGTCCAAAGAAGGGCCGGAAGTATACAGAATGGTGTCGTCTGCGTAGAGGTGGATCAGAGACTCACCAGCAGCAAGAGCGACCTCATTGATGTATACAGAGAAGAGAGTCGGTCCAAGAATTGAACCCTGTGGCACCCCCATAGAGACTGCCAGAGGTCCGGACAGCAGACCCTCCGATTTGACACACTGAACTCTATCAGAGAAGTAGTTGGTGAACCAGGCGAGGCAATCATTTGAGAAACCAAGGCTGTCGAGTCTGCCGATAAGGATGTGGTGGTTGACAGAGTCGAAAGCCTTGGCCAGATCAATGAATACGGCTGCACAGTAATGTTTCTTATCGATGGCGGTTAAGATATCGTTTAGGACCTTGAGCGTGGCTGAGGTGCACCCATGACCAGCTCTGAAACCAGATTGCATAGCAGAGAAGGTATGGTGAGATTCGAAATGGTCGGTAATCTGTTTGTTGACTTGGCTTTCAAGACCTTAGAAAGGCATGGTAGGATAGATATAGGTCTGTAGCAGTTTGGGTCAAGAGTGTCCCCCCTTGAAGAGGGGGATGACCGCAGCTGCTTTCCAATCTTTGGGAATCTCAGATGACACGAAAGAGAGGTTGAACAGGCTAGTAATAGGGGTGGCAACAATTTCGGCAGATAATTTTAGAAAGAAAGGGTCCAGATTGTCTAGCCCGGCTGATTTGTAGGGGTCCAGATTTTTCAGCTCTTTCAGAACTTCAGCTGAATGGATTTGGGAGAAGGAGAAATGGGGAAGGCTTGGGCGAGTTGCTGTTGGGGGTGCAGTGCTGTTGACCGGGGTAGGAGTTGCCAGGTGGAAAGCATGGCCAGCCGTAGAAAAATGCTTATTGAAATTCTCAATTATGGTGGATTTATCAGTGGTGACAGTGTTTCCTATCTTCAGTGCAGTGGGCAGCTGGGAGGAGGTGTTCTTATTCTCCATGGACTTTACAGTGTCCCAGAACTTTTTAGAGTTAGTGTTGCAGGAAGCAAATTTCTGCTTGAAAAAGCTAGCCTTGGCTTTTCTAACTGCCTGTGTATAACGGTTTCTAGCTTCCTGAACAGCTGCATATCACGGGGCTGTTCGATGCTAATGCAGAACGCCATAGGATGTTTTTGTGTTGGTTAAGGGCAGTCAGGTCTGGGGAGAACCAAGGGCTATATCTGTTCCTGGTTCTAATTTTCTTGAATGGGGCATGTTTATTTAACATTGTTAGGAAGGCATTTTTAAAAAAATATCCAGGCATCCTCTACTGACGGGATGAGATCAATATCCTTCCAGGACACCCCGCCAGGTCGATTAGAAAGGCCTGCTCGCTGAAGTGTTTCAGGGAGCGTTTTACAGTGATGAGTGGAGGTCGTTTGACCGCTGACCCATTACGGATGCAGGCAATGAGGCAGTGATCGCTGAGATCTTGGTTGAAGACAGCAGAGGTGTATTTAGAGGGGAAGTTGGTTAGGATGATATCTATGAGGGTGCCCGTGTTTAAGGCTTTGGGGGGGTACCTGGTAGGTTCATTGATAATTTGTGTGAGATTGAGGGCATCAAGTTTAGATTGTAGGATGGCTGGGGTGTTAAGCATGTTCCAGTTTAGGTCGCCTAGCAGCACGAGCTCTGAAGATAGATGGGGGGCAATCAGTTCACATATGGTGTCCAGAGCACAGCTGGGAGCAGCCTATATATATAAAACATCCTTTAAACCGCCTATATATATAAAACATCCTTTAATTAAACCGCCTATATATATAAAACATCCTTTAAACCGCCTATATATATAAAACATCCTTTAATTAAACCGCCTATATATATAAAACATCCTTTAAGCAGCCTATATATATAAAACATCCTTTAAACTGCCTATATATATAAAACATCCTTTAAACTGCCTATATATATAAAGCATCCTTTAATTAAACCGCCTATATATATAAAACATCCTTTAAACTGCCTATATATATAAAACATCCTTTAAACTGCCTATATATATAAAACATCCTTTAAGCAGCCTATATATATAAAACATCCTTTAAACTGCCTATATATATAAAACATCCTTTAATTAAACAGCCTCTGCTTCTGCTGTATTTAACTTTTATTTCAATTGACACTGGAGTTTCATAAAAAAATGTTTTACTTTGCTTTTAAAACTACTATTGTAGAAATAGCCTACATTGCTAATTAATATTTAGGAATTATGGAAATTCCCTCACGTTAATGATGCATTCAGAGGGAATCGGTGGCCTCCTTTGGGGTTACTGACTACATTCCAAGGCTTCTGGCGCCACCTACTGACCACATCATCAAATTCACTGGTACAGTTTCATTAGAAACGCTTTGGGAATAAACAACCGAAATAAGGCTATTCAAATGCAAGATCAATTGCATGACAAAGAACAAAGTTTCTTATCAGCAGCAACTACTCCTATAGTATAGTGCATTACTCCTAGTGTACCACTCAGATTGTATAGTGCACTACTCCTATAGTATAGTGCACTACTCCTATAGTATAGTGCACTACTCCTATAGTATAGTGCACTAGTCCTATAGTATAGTGTACTTCTCCTATAGCGCACTACTCCTATAGTATAGAGCACTACTCATATAGTATAGTGCACTACTCCTATAGTATGGTGCACTACTCCTATATCACACTACTCCTATAGTATAGATCACTACTCATATAGTATAGTGCACTACTCCTATAGTATGGTGCACTACTCCTATAGCACACTACTCCTATAGTATAGTGCACTGCTCATATAGTATAGTGCACTACTCCTATAGTATAGTGCACTACTCCTATAGTATAGTGCACTACTCCTATAGCACACTACTCCTATAGTATAGTGCACTGCTCATATAGTATAGTGCACTACTCCTATAGTATGGTGCACTACTCCTATAGTATGGTGCACTACTCCTATAGTATGGTTCACTACTCCTATGGTATAGTACACTACTCCTATGTATAGTGCACTACTCCTATAGTATGGTGCACTACTCCTATAGAATGGTGCACTACTCCTATAGTATGGTGCACTACTCCTATAGCACACTACTCCTATAGTATAGTGCACTACTCATATAGTATAGTGCACTACTCCTATAGTATAGTGCACTACTCCTATAGTATAGTGCACTATTCCTATAGTATTGTGCACTACTCCTATAGCACACTACTCCTATAGTATAGTGCACTGCTCATATAGTATAGTGCACTACTCCTATAGTATAGTGCACTATTCCTATAGTATGGTGCACTACTCCTATAGTATGGTGCACTACTCCTATAGAATGGTGCACTACTCCTATAGTGCACTGCTCATATAGTATAGTGCACTACTCCTAGTACACTACTCCTATAGTAAAGTACACTACTCCTATAGTATAGTGCACTACTCCTATAGTATAGTACACTACTCCTATAGTATAGTACACTACTCCTATAGTATAGTACACTACTCCTATAGTATAGTGCACTAATCCTAGTACACTACTCCTATAGTATAGTACACTACTCCTATAGTATAGTACACTACTCCTATAGCGCACTACTCCTATAGTATAGCGCACTACTCCTAGTACACTACTCCTATAGTATAGTACACTACTCCTATAGTATAGTACAGTACTCCTATAGTATAGTACACTACTCCTATAGTATAGTGCACTACTCCTATAGTATAGTGCACTACTCCTGTAGCGCACTACTCCTATAGTATACTACTCCTATAGTATAGTGCACTACTCCTATAGTATACTACTCCTATAGTATAGTGCACTACTCCTATAGTATAGCACACAACTCCTATAGTGCACTATGGGTAATAGGGTTATGAGTAATAGGGTACCATTTCAGATACTATCCTGGATACCAGTCTGTTTAGCCATCATTAGACATCATTACCCAGTCCTGTATGTGTCCCCTAGCCTGGGTACCAGTCTGTCTAGACATCATTTCCCAGTCCAGGATGTGTCCCCTAGCCTGGGTACCCGTCTGTCTAGACATCATTATCCCAGTCCAGCATGTGTCCCCTAGCCTGGGTACCAGTCTGTCTAGACATCATTACCCAGTCCATGATGTGTCCCCTAGCCTGGGTACCAGTCAGTCTAGACATCATTACCCAGTCCTGGATGTGTCCCCTAGCCTGGGTACCAGTCTGTCTAGACATCATTACCCAATCCAGGATGTGTCCCCTAGCCTGGGTACCAGTCTGTCTAGAAATCATTATCCCAGTCCAGCATGTGTCCCCTAGCCTGGGTACCAGTCTGTCTAGACATCATTACCCAATCCAGGATGTGTCCCCTAGCCTGGGTACCAGTCTGTCTAGACATCATTACCCAGTCCATGATGTGTCCCCTAGCCTGGGTACCCGTCTGTCTAGAAATCATTATCCCAGTCCAGCATGTGTCCCCTAGCCTGGGTACCAGTCTGTCTAGACATCATTTCCCAGTCCAGGATGTGTCCCCTAGCCTGGGTACCAGTCTGTCTAGACATCATTACCCAGTCCTGGATGTGTCCCCTAGCCTGGGTACCAGTCTGTCTAGACATCATTATCCCAGTCCAGCATGTGTCCCCTAGCCTGGGTACCAGTCTGTCTAGAAATCATTTACCCAATCCAGGATGTGTACCCTAGCCTGGGTACCAGTCTGTCTAGACATCATTACCCAATCCAGGATGTGTCCCCTAGCCTGGGTACCAGTCTGTCTAGAAATCATTATCCCAGTCCAGCATGTGTCCCCTAGCCTGGGTACCAGTCTGTCTAGAAATCATTACCCAGTCCAGGATGTGTCCCCTAGCCTGGGTACCAGTCTGTCTAGACATCATTATCCCAGTCCAGGATGTGTCCCCTAGCCTGGGTACCAGTCTGTCTAGAAATCATTATCCCAGTCCAGCATGTGTCCCCTAGCCTGGGTACCAGTCTGTCTAGACATCATTACCCAGTCCAGGATGTGTCCCCTAGCCTGGGTACCAGTCTGTCTAGAAATCATTATCCCAGTCCAGCATGTGTCCCCTGAGAAAAAAACGCCAGAGATCTGAAAGCACAACCATTTATTTCCTTAAAATATTGCAATGGTAACGAACAGACTCCCTACACATAAACATTCTCCGATCATTTTTTGTTGTTGTATTACCTCTTCTGTTTTATATAAAAGTATACAATCTAACAAAGACAAGTCCCCCTGTCCCCCCGTCCCCGTCGTCGCCCCCGTCCCCGTCCTCCTCGTCGCCCCCCTCCCGTCCCCGTCCCCTGTCAATAGCAGGTAAAGACCCCACAGCGCCTCCCATCAGGTCAATTCGGACATAGCAACACATCAGCCGTCAAATATCATGGGATCACATGTAGGTTTACCAACACGGAGAAGGGATAGAGGGGTGTGTGGACAGATAAACAAGACATTCATTAAGCCCTGATCTGGATCGTAGTGCAACAGGATATGGCAATAAAACTAAATATCTGCAGAAAAACAAAACAATGTTTGAAACAAGGACCAGAGAGATCGAAAAGTGTGTGTGACAAAGAGAAAGAAAGACAGACTGACAGAGAGAGACATAAACAGAGAGACAGACACAGAGACAGACACAGACAGAGACACAGAGAGAGAGGCACAGAGAGAGAGGCACAGAGACAGAGAGAGAGAGAGAGAGAGAGAGACAGAGAGGGGGACAGCATCCAGGAGTGGGAGACAGCATCCAGGAGAGGGGGACAGGAGAGGGAGACAGTATCCAGGAAAGGGGGAAAGGAAAGGGGGACAGTATCCATTAGAGGGGGACAGGAGAGGGAGACAGCATCCAGGAAAGGGGGAAAGGAAAGGGGGACAGTATCCATTAGAGGGGGACAGGAGAGGGAGACAGCATCCAGGAGAGGGATACAGGAGAGGGAGACAGCATCCAGGAGAGGGAGACAGCATCCATGAGAGGGAGACATTATCCAGGAGAGGGAGACCGCATCAAGGAGAGGGGGACAGGAGAGGGAGACAGTATCCAGGAGAGGGGGAAAGGAGAGGGGGACAGTTTCCAGGAGAGGGGACAACATCCAGGAGAGGGAGACAGTATCCAGGAGAGTGGACAATTGTCTATATTATAAATAAATTGTCTCTATTATATTATGAGAGACCAGATAGATCTACTGTCTCTATTATATTATGACAGACCAGCAAGATCTACTGTCTCTATTATATTATGACAGACCAGCTAGATCTACTGTCACTATTATATTATGACAGACCAGCTAGATCTACTGGCGCTATTATATTATGACAGACCAGCTAGATCTACTGTCTCTATTATATTATGACAGACCAGCTAGATCTAATGTCACTATTATATTATGACAGACCAGCTAGATCTACTGTCACTATTATATTACGACAGACCAGCTAGATCTACTGTCACTATTATATTATGAGAGACCATATATATCTACTGTCTCTATTATATTATGTCAGACCAGCTAGATCTACTGTCTCTATTATAATATGACAGACCAGCTAGATCAACTGTTTCTATTATATTATGACAGACCAGCTAGATCTACTGTCTCTATTATATTATGACTGACCAGCTAGATCTACTGTCACTATTATATTATGACAGACCAGCTAGATCTACTGTCACTATTATATTATGAGAGACCATATATATCTACTGTCTCTATTATATTATGTCAGACCAGCTAGATCTACTGTCTCTATTATAATATGACAGACCAGCTAGATCAACTGTTTCTATTATATTATGACAGACCAGCTAGATCTACTGTCTCTATTATATTATGACAGACCAGCTAGATCTACTGTCTCTATTATATTATGACAGACCAGCTAGATCTACTGTCTCTATTATATTATGAGAGACCATATATATCTACTGTCTCTATTATATTATGTCAGACCAGCTAGATCTACTGTCTCTATTATAATATGACAGACCAGCTAGATCAACTGTTTCTATTATATTATGACAGACCAGCTAGATCTACTGTCTCTATTATATTATGTAGATCAGACCAGCTAGA